>NC_069502.1:645246566-645379066 GCF_027579735.1 Bombina bombina
AATTCTGCACTCCCTGTATATATATATGTCTATATACAATATGTGTACATATGTATTTATGTGTTAAATGTGTATATATGTCTATAAATACATATGTACACATATATAGACATATATAATATCTATATGCATACATAAACATATTTAGACATGTATATGTCTGTATCTCAATGTTAAAGCTCTTTGCCTTTTTATTTTCCCGAACACCTGAGACCTCATATCTTTGAGCCCTTATAACTTTTTTGTACAATATTTTTTTCAATTTTTATTAGATGTAATTATGAGTGTAACTGTACTTTAATGTATTTTTAATATGTTTTGTGACACTTTTTTGTTTTGCAAAACAATTAACCAGAGCTCCGAGGATGCGGTAATCATTCTAGCGTTAATCGCAATTGCTCTCAAGCGATCACGTTTACTTTCAACTTGTAATGCAAGCAGTCAACCTGAAGCGCAAACAGCCGCGAGTAACCCCTTTTCTCGTAACGTGCGTAACTTTTATTGCACCACTTGTAATCTGGCCCTTTGAGTGCACATTTAATAATCAAATTCCTTTGGATTTCACTTAAAAAAATCTTGAAATCATGGAAATCTTATGGCCCTCAGTAACTGATACAGGACGTTTCTGCCCTTCGCCTCTTCACAATGCTCTACAGATTGCAGTACTAGGCCCTAATCCATAATAATAATGATAATAATATTAGCTATTCATTTGAGATAAAACATAACAGGCCATATTTTTAGCAACAGTAAGGCAAAGTTAAACATCTAACAATTTACCTTGCACAGCCATACATTGCTCAAGCAGCCAAGCTCACCGAGATGCTGAACAGACAGGTTCCCAGTAGTGCACTTTGACTGTCCAGCTTTTAATAAATGGGACCCTTAGTCTTCATATTTAACATTTAAATGAAATAATGTCCTTACTTTCATAGTTTTCCTACTTAACATTTTCACAACTCACATATTGCATTTTTTCATTTCTTGTATCTGCAACTTGCTTTTAATATCCTTTCATATAATTCTCCTAATCCTTTCACTTCAGGACAGTAACTGTCCTCTAAATTTCCTCTGTGAAATTATTTTCTGCTTTAAAAGTTAATGAAGTGCATATGAATTTCTCTGATTCCTTTTAACTAAGTTTACAACATAAAGACAATCTCCTGAGAACTATCTGTTGTGCAAAATGAATATTAAAATATTTTGAACAAGATCATAGTGAAAATCATTTATTGGTTTAATATTTTGTCACCTATTGTTTACAATGTATGATTTTATAGTAAAAATAATGTTTAGCTTGAGGGCTTGCTTAAAGGGACATTATACACTCATTTTTTCTTTGCATAAATGTTTTGTAGATGATCTATTTATATAGTCCATGAAGTTTTTTTTTTAAAAAAATGTTTAGTTTTGCTTATTTTTAAATAACATTGCTCTGATTTTCAGACTCCTAACCAAGCCCCAAAGTTTTATGTGAATACGCTCAGCTACCTTCTCTAGCTTGCTCCTGTTTGTGTAAAGGGTCTTTTCATATGCAAAAGAAGGGGGAGGGGGAGTGTCTTATTTCCCACTTGCAGTGGGCTTTCCAGCTGCCTTTTCAACAGAGCCAAACTGACAGCTTCTAAGTAAGTTTTTAAACAGTTTTATACTGGATTTTTATATCAGTAACTGTGCATCTTATTCTTTATAGTAGTGTCTATTACATGCAGTTATATAAAAATGAGTGTATACTGTCCCTTTAACTGCAAAGATTTTGATAATATACAATTTATATCTGGAGTTTTTCTTTAGATAATGTTTTAACGATGCAAGGACTTTTTTTTGCCAGATTTTGGATTTCAGCTAGTATACAGGGTAAATCTTTCTGTGCAACTTATTTAAAAGAAAAAAATGTTTTTTTTTACTGATTGCCCTTTTGTCTGTTGCAAAGTGAAAGGTAGGTTTTGTGTTCGCAAAATACAGCACAAACAAATGTAATTATGACTTTTTATACAGATAAATGAGTACAGAATGAGTAAAGATATAGAAGAAGTATACTTACAGTAGGTGGGATTGGGGTTATTCTTGCTGAAGCAGTTGGCCTCTCAAGTCCAGGCTCAGGTAAGACTAAATCTTGTGTTGCATTTCTGTCTCTGTCTCCTTCCTCCTCGTGGATTCCATCTGGTAAGAGCGTTGGACATTGTCCTATATCAGCATTCTCAAATGAAACAGGCTGAGCGAAATCCATTGGCCTATAAAAAAATCAAAATGACAAAATATAACTTCTATGTTACTCAGTATTGTCAGGCTCATGATGATACAAAAATATATATTTTTTTTTAATTATAAATTGAGAACTAATTTTGTGTTCTGTCATGTGGACACTTAACTTTCCAGTTATGATCAAAGGACCTCATGGTTGAAAGCCACAAAATATAAGTGTTAATCTGAAAGCATACATTTTATTTGATGACATTAATGTGTTCTATAGCTTCTTTCAGTATATCTGTGTGTGTGTATTTTTGTATATGTGTACGTATATGTGTGGGTATACTGTATACAGTATCCCACAAAAGTGAGTACACCCCTCGCTTTTTTGTAAATATTTTATTATGTCTTTTCATGTGACAACACTGAAGAAATGACACTTTGCTACAATGTAAAGTAGTGAGTGTACAGCCTATATAACAGTGTAAATTTGCTGTCCCCTCAAAATAACTCAATACACAGCCATTAATGTCTAAACCGTTGGCAATAAAAGTGGGTACACCCCTAAGTGGAAATGTCCAAATTGGGCCCAAGTAGCCATTTTCTCTCTCCGGTGTCATGTGACTCGTTAGCGTAAGGTCTCAGGTGTGAATGGGGAGCAGGTGTGTTAAATTTGGTGTTCTCTCTCACACACTCTCATATTGGTCACTGGAGGTTCAACATGGCACTTCATGGCAAAGAACTCTCTGAGGATCTGAAAAAAAGAATTGTTGTTCTATATAAGGATAGCCTAGGCTATAAAAAAATTGCCAAGACCCTAAAACTGAGCTGCAGCACGGTGGTTTCACTGGACAGGTTCCACTCAGAACAGGCCTCGCCATAGTCGACCAATGAAGTTGTGTGCACATGCTCAGCGTCATATCCTGAGGTGGTCTTGGGGAAATAGACGTATGATTGCTGCAGAGGTTGAAGGGTTGGGGGGTCAGCCTGTCAGTGCTCAGACCATATGCCGCACACTGCATCAAATTTGTCTGCATAGCTGTCATCCCAGAAGGAAGCCTCTTCTAAAGATGATGCACAAGAAAGCCTGCAAACAGTTTGCTGAAGACGACCAGACTAAGGACATGGATTACTGGAACCATGTCCTGTGGTCCAATGAGACCAAGATAAACTTGGTTCAGATGGTGTCAAGCGTGTGTGGCAACAATTAGGTGAGGAGTACAAAGACAAGTGCGTCTTCCCTACAGTCAAGCATTGCGGTGGGAGTGTCTTGGTCTGGGCTTCCATGAGTGCTGCCAGTACTGGGGAGCTAAAGTTCATTGAGAGAACCATGAATGCCAGCATGTACTGTGACATACTGAAGCAGAGCATGATCCTCTCCCTTCAGAGACTGGGCCGCAGGGCAGTATTCCAACATGATAACGATCCCAAACACACCTCCAAGACGATGACTGCTTTGCTAAATAAGCTGAGGGTAAAGGTGATGGACTGGCCAAGCATGTCTGTAGACCTAAACCCTATTGAGCATCTGTGGGGCATCTTCAAGTGGAAGATGGGGGAGCGCAAGGTCTCTAACATCACCAGCTCCGTGATGTTGTCATGGAGTCGAGAGGACTCCGGTGGCTACCTGTGAAGCTCTGGTGAACTCCATGCCCAAGAGGGTTAAGGCAGTACTGGAAAATAATGGTGGCCACACAAAATATTGACACTTTGGGCCCAATTTGGACATTTCCACTTAGGGGTGTACTCACTTTTGCAGCTCTTTTGTAGCAAAGTGTCATTTCTTCAGTGTTGTCACATGAAAAGATAAAATAAAATATTTACAAAAATGTGAGGGGTGTACTCACTTTTGTGGGATACTGTATGTGTGTATGTATGTTTGTGTGTGTATATGTGTGTGTCTGTGTGGATATACTGTATATGTGTGTGTGTATGTTTGTGTGTGTATGTTTGGGTATACTGTATATGTGTGTGTGTATGTCTGGGTATACTGTATATGTGTGTGTGCATGTTTGTGTGTGTATATGTGTGTGTGTGTGTGTGTGGTATACTGTATATGTGTGTTTGTATGTGTGGGTATACTGTATATGTGTGTGTGTGTATGTGTGGGTATATGTATATGTGTGTGTGTATATGTGGGTATATGTATATGTGTGTGTGTTTTTGTGTGTATGTGTGGGTATACTGTGTATGTGTGGGTATACTGTATATGTGTGTGTATATGTGTGTGTGTGTGTGTGGGTATACTGTATATGTGTGTGTGTATGCTTGTGTGTGTATACTGTATATGTGTGTGTGTGTGTTTGTATGTGTGTATACTGTATATGTGTATGTGTGTATGTCTGTATGTGTATATGTGTGGGTATACTGTATATGTGTGTGTGTGCATGTTTGTGTGTGTATATGTGTGTGTGGTGGTATACTGTATATGTGTGTGTCTATGTGTGGGTATACTGTATATGTGTGTGTGTATGTGTGGGTATATGTATATGTGTGTGTGTGTGTTTTTGTGTGTATGTGTGGGTATACTGTATATGTGTGTGTATGTGTGGGTATACTGTATATGTGTGTGTGTATGCTTGTGTGTGTATACTGTATATGTCTGTGTGTTTGTATGTGTGTATACTGTATATGTGTGTGTATGTCTGTATGTGTATATGTGTGTGTATGTGTGGGTATACTGTATATGTGTGTGTGTATGTGTTTGTGTGTGTGTATGTTTGTGTGTGTATATGTGGGTATACGGTATATGTGTGTGTATTTAAATCTAGATTCATATATTTTAGATTAAAACAAATAATATACTCTAGATTAAAAAAAATATAAGGTAAAGACTTACACAGAATTAATCAAAAGGTTCCATATGCATCCTTCAAATGGTGGTATATCAATGTTCTTAAATAGGGAAAACTGTGTATCAGGGGGTGCGCCACCTACAAAGAGCTTTTTCACATTTATGATCTGACTAGCCGGCAATCTTAGTGTTTGCGTTTTATCCTCATCCACTTGCACAGTGAATGCACTGCAGGAAAATAAACAAAGGGTATTCATATTAATAATGGGTATCATTTACAAATAAACAACAAAAATATATTAAAGTTAAAGGGACATTGTACACTAGATGGTTCTTTGCATAAATGTTTTGTAGATGATCCATTTATATAGCACATCAGGGAATGTTTATGTAACAATGTATAGTTTTGCTTATTTTTTAATAACATTGTGCTGATTTTCAGACTCCTAACCAAGCCCCAAAGTATCAGATGTATGATGATGTCTACAGATTCCTGCTTGCTCCTGTTTGTGTAATGAGTCTTTTCATATGCAGGGGAGGGGGGAGTGTCAGCACTTCTTGCTTTCCCAGCCCCTTTCAGTTGGTGTCCCAGCCTAACCTCACCAACAGTGCTAAACTGGGAGCTTCTAAGTAAGTTTTTAAAAGGTTTTATACTGAATTATATCAGTATCTGTAGATATTATTCTTTATAATAGTGTCTATTGCATTTCATTATATGAAAATTATTTGTGTATAAAGTCTCTTTAAAAAAATAAAAACTAAGAAACAAACACTATTCCAAAATCTCTTAAAACAGGACGATTCAAGAAAAATGAACACATCATAATAATGGATATATAATTTTTTCCGTATATAACATTTTATTCAGAGAATGTTAATGTTTGAAATCTGTTAACACAGTGGGAACATTACAGCAGTTTACTGGTTTTAAATGTAAAAGTTGCTATAAATTAGCAGGAAAATAACCAGCTTTGTATTGCTTGGATGCAAAATTAAAAAGTAAAATATTCACTTAATAACAGAATCTCTGTTATCATAAACAAGTAATATTGCTATCTGTTTTGCATGTAACAAGCACTGTGGAGAAAAGTGAAATGACTTTGGCTCTATACAAGAGTTGTACTATATTGCTAAGTAACATGATTACACTCTGTGGGTTTAAAACAGCATGGGGGACACATCTGCTTGCATTTTATATTTCCTGGTCCAAGCCGTTTCCCCTTTAGCTGAAAACAGAATCAACACTTTTGAAAATCCTCACTGTAGGGATCAAACAGAGACACATATTGAACTGAAAGTGGGATCAGTTTATCTTTAGAGAGAAATAAAAACAATTTTCTTAATCTTAGAGAAGTAATTGCATTGTTCCCTATTCTATTAGCATCACAGTTCAGAATAAAAGGGAACAGCATGTTATTGTTCAGTTAAATGAAAATGACCATTACATGATCGCATTGCAATAACTGGATTTACTCAGAGTGAAGCACTTGAAATAAAGGAGTGTCTATATATGTATGTATGTATTAGTTCATTCATTTAACAAAACTATGAATGCCCTGGCCCCATATGCCCTGTTAGGGTGGATTTTGTGTTTTTGATTGGTTGTACTACTGCTGGAAAATCCAACCCCTAGTGGAAAACGTTTAGTCCTTTTTTTTTTCTATATTTTTAAACTATATTTTATACTTAGGGGCTGATTTACCAATGTCTGGCGGACATAATACGCTGTAGCTTATCGCATCGGCCAGACATCGCTGAATGCTGACAGCATACGCTGTCGGCATATAACATTGCACAAGCAGTTCTGGTGAACTGCTTGTGCAATGCCGCCCTCTGCAGATTGGCCGCTAGCAGGGAGTGGCAATCAACCCGATTGTATAGGATCAGGCGGATTGATGTCCGCAGCCTCATAAGACCGCTGCTTCATAACTGCTGTTGTTTCTGGCACAGAAACAGGGCCATCAGGAGCCATTTGGCCCTTGATAAATCGGCCCCTTAATGTCATTAACATAAGATCTAAACTACAGAGTATAAACTGTATGATTCATTTCTCCTTTAGATGTATTTTTGTATATGATATATATATATATATATATATTTGCTATTTAATAACACAACCCATACAAATGGGCTGAGCTTGCAGGGAAATCATACCTTATCTTTTATTTGTCTCTAAACAGAAACTCCTCATCCTTTCTTATTTCTGTATACACTATAACCCAATACTTAGAGCAATATAAAAATTATAATTTTAGTACCCCAATCCCATCTGGGAGTCCTGAAATTTTCAATATATGTAGTGGTTTAGACAAGCAAATTCAGCTATTACAATTGATAAAATAAAGGTTAAGGATCTATTTGTAAACAATTGAATACACTCTAGCAGGTAAAATGGATCACTGAAAACACATAAAAGGAGAGAGAATTTTACAGTACACAATACAGTTAAGTATAATGAAAGGGAATGGAACAATCACTGTATTAGAGGTATTTTACAGCTACATAAATGTGTGTTGCAATGCTGTTATGAAATGGGGATTACAAATTCCAGTAAAAAGTCAATTAACTTTATTAGTGCTGATTTCACACTTGAGAGATTTCATAGTAAACTTCCTTAAACTGAGGAGGGAAATAAAATGCATGCACGTACTTGTCTCTGCTTCTCCCTCTACTTAATGGAAAGACTGGCTATTTTTGTTCCAGGGGGCAACCCAAAGGTTCGTCTATAGAAACCCACTTTCATAATGTTATATTTAATTTTATATGAAAAAGTTGTTGAAGTAAAACACATAAGAAATAATAAAGTAAAGCAGATTCCTTACTGCTGATCTGCATTGGTAGCAGCCCCTAAATTAGCTTGTGGCCCCCTTCTAAAGCATTCATTCAGGGCAGCCTACAGCTATAGTAACTCAGGCTGTTGAGGGCACAGTAAATTGGTCACTGGGCTCACCTGGCACAGCATTGCCAGTGAATAGGGCAGTGTAGATGCAGACAATTAAGGTCTGGGATCCTGTGGCAGGATTGGGCTAAGCTTTGTGTGTGTACTAGAGGTCACTCCCAATAGAGTAGGAATGTCTCCTGGTTCACATGGTGTGATAGGTATAGGTATAAAAAAAAGCAGGGAGTAGGCAACGACCAATTCTTCAGCTCTTACGTCACAGGTGGAGATTGGCCTGATGTTGGAAGCTGGCAGCAGCATAGGCACCCTTGTCCTATTCCTCTCCCCACCCCGGTCAATTTATCCTGAGATCCCGTTGGGGCAGGGAACAGTTGTTACTAGCCCCAAAAACATGTCCAATATGGTGCCGGCCTGTACAGGTGTGCGTGCCTCACCCTTACTTCCCTTCCTGGTTGTGGCCTATAATGATAATGTCAATTTGGCATGCCCGCACCCCAACATTGTTGCACATATATGCGGTCTGCCCCATCTTCTGCGCAAGCGCAGATGGAAATCTCATCACAAGATTTTCTATGGGCGCTGCTGCCTTTAAATGTTTACGGGTCTGGTCGTTGGCCTACTGGAGGGATGAATAGCATTTCTTGGCTGCAAGATATGTGGGGGAAAATAATGTCACAGGTTTTAGAGGGTAAAAGTGTGGGGACCATCCTGGCAGGGCTTTCCCATGGGAAGTCCTAGCGGCCCTTGTTAAACCGGCAGTATGCCTTGCGATTCATACATTTTTACAGTGATTATGAGGAAAGGTCTAGGCAAAGTGGTCATATAAATAGATATGGGTGGGATTACAAAGACCCCTGGACACAGAAGAGGGTAAAGTCATCAGAGAGGGGCCCTGGGGAACCTTTAGATAATTAGGGACTTAGAACAGAATACATATGTCAGGGTAGACTCTGTGAATTATACTGTTCCTGCCCATCCTCATGCCTCCAATTTGGACCCCGTACAGGTTTAGTGCAGCTTTTGCAGCTCTTAATAATGGCAACATACAATAAGTTAATTGTAATACTGTTATTGCTGTGACAATTTAAACTAACTTGACTAATTCAGAGGTGGACAAGGGAACTATTTTGAATGTTGGGCCTGCGGAGAAGTCAACAGTAAGTGAGAAAGCCACAAGCAGTGAAGTCAGTAGGAAGGAGCTGCAGCGGCCTCTCAGGAAGCAAAAGTGCAGCCGGTGCCTGGGCCAGCAGAAGCAGGAAAGACCACTAATGGGGTGGAAAAGGAGCAGCAGACAGACAGTGAACTAAGTCAAGAAAATAATTTGTCGAAGAATTAAAGACTTAGACAGCTCTTAAAAATGTGATTCTGAAGATTAAAAGGTTAAGGGTGACGACATTAGGAGGATATTAAAGATGGTTAAAAAGATTTATACAAATAAAGGAAAAGGGGAAGCTAAGGAGTCTGAGGAATATAGCTTAGATAGTTAATGGGAATTTAATACAGATGATAAAGTGGCATGGACCAGATTACTCCACCTTACAACACATTTAAAGGCCAAGGTTATAATCAGGGCATAGAAAGGTAAATACATTGATATTTTTTTAGATCACCAGAGAGGTGGTAGCATTAAAATCAAGGGAGGAAAACAGTTAAAGGGCCACTGTAAGTAAATATTTTCTATGCCTGTTACTAATTAACTATCCCAAATACGCTTTTTATCAATAGCATTTCATTAACATATCTCTACCGTATATCAGAAATCTTGTCTGCAAATTTAATTGTTTTCCAAACCCACTCCGTGGGTATCCTTTGCTCTGTACCAATCCGTTTACAATACCTAGGTTTCAAAATGGTGCTTTAAACACAAAGTTATTGGTTTAAGTATTTTGAACATGCAGTGCTGAAAATAGTGGGCAGGATAACGTGACATCATCGGTGAATAAAACATAATTTATGCTTACCTGATAAATTTATTTCTCTTGTAGTGTATCCAGTCCACGGATCATCCATTACTTATGGGATATTAACTCCTCCCCAACAGGAAGTGCAAGAGGATTCACCCAGCAGAGCTGCTATATAGCTCCTCCCCTAACTGCCATTACCAGTCATTCGACCGAAAACATGCAGAGAAAGGAAAACCATAGGGTGCAGTGGTGACTGTAGTTTAATGGAAAAATTACCTGCCTTAAAGTGACAGGGCGGGCCGTGGACTGGATACACTACAAGAGAAATAAATTTATCAGGAAAGCATAAATTATGTTTTCTCTTGTTAAGTGTATCCAGTCCACGGATCATCCATTACTTATGGGATACCAATACCAAAGCTAAAGTACACGGATGACGGGAGGGACAGGCAGGCTCTTTATACGGAAGGAACCACTGCCTGAAGAACCTTTCTCCCAAAAACAGCCTCCGAAGAAGCAAAAGTGTCAAATTTGTAAAATTTGGAAAAAGTATGAAGAGAAGACCAAGTTGCAGCCTTGCAAATCTGTTCAACAGAAGCCTCATTCTTAAAGGTCCAAGTGGAAGCCACAGCTCTAGTAGAATGTGCTGTAATTCTTTCAGGAGGCTGCTGTCCAGCAGTCTCATAGGCTAACCGTATTATGCTACGAAGCCAAAAGGAGAGAGAGGTAGCCGAAGCTTTTTGACCTCTCCTCTGACCAGAATAAACGACAAACAGGGAAGACGTTTGTCGAAAATCCTTAGTTGCCTGTAGATAAAATTTCAGGGCACGGACTACATCTAGATTGTGTAGCAGACGTTCCTTTTTCGAAGAAGGATTAGGACACAAAGATGGAACCACAATCTCTTGATTGATATTCCTATTAGTGACCACCTTAGGTAGGAACCCAGGTTTAGTACGCAGAACTACCTTGTCTGAATGAAAAATCAGATAAGGAGAATCACAATGTAAGGCAGATAACTCAGAGACTCTTCGAGCCGAGGAAATCGCCATTAAAAACAGAACTTTCCAAGATAACAACTTGATATCAATGGAATGAAGGGGTTCAAACGGAACCCCCTGTAAAACATTAAGAACTAAGTTCAAACTCCATGGTGGAGCAACAGTTTTAAACACAGGCTTGATCCTAGCTAAAGCCTGACAAAAAGCTTGAACGTCCGGAACTTCTGACAGACGTTTGTGTAAAAGAATGGACAGAGCTGAAATCTGTCCCTTTAAGGAACTAGCGGATAAACCCTTTTCTAAACCTTCTTGTAGAAAAGACAATATCCTCGGAATCCTAACCTTACTCCATGAGTAACTCTTGGATTCGCACCAATATAAGTATTTGCGCCATATCTTATGGTAAATCTTTCTGGTAACAGGCTTCCTAGCCTCTATTAAGGTATCAATAACTGACTCAGAAAAACCACGTTTTGATAAAATCAAGCGTTCAATTTCCAAGCAGTCAGCTTCAGAGAAATTAGATTTTGATGTTTGAAGGGACCCTGGATCAGAAGGTCCTGTTTCAGAGGTAGCGACCAAGGTGGACAGGATGACATGTCCACTAGATCTGCATACCAAGTCCTGCGTGGCCATGCAGGCGCTATTAGAATCACTGATGCTCTCTCCTGTTTGATTCTGGCAATCAATCGAGGAAGCATCGGGAAGGGTGGAAACACATAAGCCATCCCGAAGGTCCAAGGTGCTGTCAAAGCATCTATCAGAACCGCTCCCGGATCCCTGGATCTGGACCCGTAACGAGGAAGCTTGGCGTTCTGTCGAGACGCCATGAGATCTATCTCTGGTTTGCCCCAACGTCGAAGTATTTGGGCAAAGACCTCCGGATGAAGTTCCCACTCCCCCGGATGAAAAGTCTGACGACTTAAGAAATCCGCCTCCCAGTTCTCCACTCCCGGGATGTGGATTGCTGACAGGTGGCAAGAGTGAGACTCTGCCCAGCGAATTATCTTTGATACTTCCATCATTGCTAGGGAGCTTCTTGTCCCTCCCTGATGGTTGATGTAAGCTACAGTCGTGATGTTGTCCGACTGAAACCTGATGAACCCCCGAGTTGTTAACTGGGGCCAAGCCAGAAGGGCATTGAGAACTGCTCTCAATTCCAGAATGTTTATTGGTAGGAGACTCTCCTCCTGATTCCATTGTCCCTGAGCCTTCAGAGAATTCCAGACAGCGCCCCAACCTAGTAGGCTGGCGTCTGTTGTTACAATTGTCCAGTCCGGCCTGCTGAATGGCATCCCCCTGGACAGATGTGGCCGAGAAAGCCACCATAGAAGAGAATTTCTGGTCTCTTGATCCAGATTCAGAGTAGGGGACAAGTCTGAGTAATCCCCATTCCACTGACTTAGCATGCACAATTGCAGCGGTCTGAGATGTAGGCGTGCAAAGGGTACTATGTCCATTGCTGCTACCATTAAGCCGATCACCTCCATGCATTGAGCTACTGACGGGTGTTGAATGGAATGAAGGACACGGCATGCATTTTGAAGCTTTGTTAACCTGTCTTCTGTCAGGTAAATCTTCATTTCTACAGAATCTATAAGAGTCCCCAAGAAGGAAACTCTTGTGAGTGGAAAGAGAGAACTCTTCTTTTCGTTCACCTTCCATCCATGCGACCTTAGAAATGCCAGTACTAACTCTGTATGAGACTTGGCAGTTTGAAAGCTTGAAGCTTGTATCAGAATGTCGTCTAGGTACGGAGCTACCGCAATTCCTTGCGGTCTTAGTACCGCCAGAAGAGCACCCAGAACCTTTGTGAAGATTCTCGGAGCCGTAGCCAATCCGAATGGAAGAGCTACAAACTGGTAATGCCTGTCTAGAAAGGCAAACCTTAGATACCGGTAATGATCTTTGTGAATCGGTATGTGAAGGTAAGCATCCTTTAAATCCACTGTGGTCATGTACTGACCCTTTTGGATCATGGGTAAAATTGTCCGAATAGTCTCCATTTTGAACGATGGAACTCTTAGGAATTTGTTTAGGATCTTTAAATCCAGGATTGGCCTGAAAGTTCCCTCTTTTTTGGGAACCACAAACAGATTTGAGTAAAACCCTTGTCCCTGTTCCGACCGTGGAACTGGATGGATTACTCCCATTAATAAAAGCTCTTGTACGCAGCGTAGAAACGCCTCTTTCTTTATTTGGTTTGTTGACAACCTTGACAGATGAAATCTCTCTCTTGGGGGAGAGTATTTGAAGTCCAGAAGGTATCCCTGAGATATTATCTCTAGCGCCCAGGGATCCTGGACATCTCTTGCCCAAGCCTGGGCGAAGAGAGAAAGTCTGCCCCCCACTAGATCCGTTCCCGGATCGGGGGCCCTCAATTCATGCTGTTTTAGGGGCACCAGCAGGTTTCCTGGCCTGCTTGCCCTTGTTCCAGGACTGGTTAGGTCTCCAGCCTTGTCTGTAGCGAGCAACAGATCCTTCTTGTTTTGGAGCAGAGGAAGTTGATGCTGCTCCTGCTTTGAAATTCCGAAGGGAACGAAAATTAGATTGTCTAGCCTTAGGTTTGGTTCTGTCTTGAGGCAGGGCATGGCCTTTACCTCCTGTAATGTCAGCGATAATTTCTTTCAATCCGGGCCCGAATAAGGTCTGCCCTTTGAAAGGTATATTAAGAAATTTAGACTTAGAAGTAACGTCAGCTTACCAGGATTTTAGCCACAGTGCTCTGCGCGCCTGAATGGCGAATCCGGAATTCTTAGCCGTAAGCTTAGTTAAATGTACTACGGCATCTGAAATAAATGAGTTAGCTAACTTAAGAGCTTTAAGCCTGTGTGTAATCTCATCTAATGGAGCTGATTCAAGTGTCCCTTCCAGAGACTCAAACCAAAATGCTGCTGCAGCCGTGACAGGCGCAATGCATGCAAGGGGTTGCAATATAAAACCTTGTTGAACAAACATTTTCTTAAGGTAACCCTCTAACTTTTTATCCATTGGATCTGAAAAGGCACAGCTATCCTCCACCGGGATAGTGGTACGCTTAGCTAAAGTAGAAACTGCTCCCTCCACCTTAGGGATCGTTTGCCATAAGTCCCGTGTGGTGGTGTCTATTGGAAACATCTTTCTAAATATCGGAGGGGGTGAGAACGGCACACCGGGTCTATCCCACTCCTTAGTAACAATTTCAGTAAGTCTCTTAGGTATAGGAAAAACGTCAGTACTCGACGGTACCGCAAAATATTTATCCAACCTACACATTTTTTCTGGTATTGCAAGTGTGCTACAATCATTCAGAGCCGCTAACACCTCCCCTAGTAATACACGGAGGTTTTCCAGCTTAAATTTAAAATTTGAAATATCTGAATCCAATCTGTTTGGATCAGAACCGTCAGCCGCAGAATGAAGCTCTCCGTCCTCATGTTCTGCAAGTTGTGACGCAGTATCTGACATGGCCCTAACATTATCAGCGCACTCTGTTCTCACCCCAGAGTGATCACGCTTACCTCTTAGTTCTGGTAATTTAGCCAAAACTTCAGTCATAACAGTAGCCATATCCTGTAATGTGATTTGTAATGGCCGCCCAGATGTACTCTGCGCCACAATATCACGCACCCCCCGAGCGGGAGATGCAGGTACTGACACGTGAGGCAAGTTAGTCGGCATAACTCTCCCCTCGTTGTTTGGTGAAATGTGTTCAATTTGTACAGATTGACTTTTATTTAAAGTAGCATCAATACAGTTAGTACATAAATTTCTATTGGGCTCCACTTTGGCATTAGCACATATAGCACAGATGTCTTCCTCTGAATCAGACATGTTTAACACACTAGCAAATAAACTAGCAACTTGGAAATACTTTTCAAGTAATTTACTATAATATGAAAACGTACTGTGCCTATAAGAAGCACAGAAAGAGTTATGACAGTTGAAAGTTAATAAACTGAAAGGTTATAGCATCAAATCTTTGTAAAAAACACAATTTTAGCAAAGGCTTGTTCCCATTAGCGAAGGATAACTAACCCTGATAGCAGAAAAAAAAGTTACAGAAATAAACGTTTTTTATCACAGTCAACTACAATCTCACAGCTCTGCTGTGAATGATTACCTCCCTCAAAACAAGTTTTGAAGACCCCTGAGTTCTGTAGAGATGAACCGGATCATGCAGGAAATACAATGAGCTTCTGACTGAATTTTTTTACCTCCCCCTCACACACAACAGTGAGAGAGATCAGTAAACTGTCATAAATTAAATAAAACAACTGCCAAGTGGAAAAAATAATGCCCAAAACATTTTATTCACCCAGTACCTCAGAAAATGAAACGATTTTACATGCCAGCAAAAAACGTTTAACATAAATTAAGTGTTATTAAAGAGCCTGTTGCCAGTCCCTGCAAATTAGGCTAAAGTCTTATGCACACAGTATAATTCCAGTGAAGTGCCATTCCCCAGAATACTGAAGTGTAAAATATACATACATGACAGCCTGATACCAGTTGCTGCTACTGCATTTAAGGCTGAGTTTACATTATATCGGTATGGCAGAATTTTCTCATCAATTCCATTGTCAGAAAATAATAAGCTGCTACATACCTCTTTGCAGATTAATCTGCCCGCTGTCCCCTGATCTGAAGTTTACCTCTCCTCAGATGGCCGAGAAACAGCAATATGATCTTAACTACGCCGGCTAAAATCATAGTAAAAACTCAGGTAGATTCTTCTTCAAATTCT
This sequence comes from Bombina bombina, assembly GCF_027579735.1. Classification (NCBI taxonomy): domain Eukaryota; kingdom Metazoa; phylum Chordata; class Amphibia; order Anura; family Bombinatoridae; genus Bombina; species Bombina bombina. Next base: position 645,262,078 of record NC_069502.1, read on the forward strand.
ACCAGAGAAGGAATAACACACTCCGGTGCTATTATAAAATAACAAACTTTTGATTGAAGGTATAAAACTAAATATAATCACCATAGTCCTCTCACACATCCTATCTAGTCGTTGGGTGCAAGAGAATGACTGGTAATGGCAGTTAGGGGAGGAGCTATATAGCAGCTCTGCTGGGTGAATCCTCTTGCACTTCCTGTTGGGGAGGAGTTAATATCCCATAAGTAATGGATGATCCGTGGACTGGATACACTTAACAAGAGAAAAGAAGGTTTTAATTAATGTTTATTAACTTTAATATGTTAGTTGTTTAGCTTAAAAATTATAACAGAAAGTAATCCTTTAAGAATTAGAAAACTAGACAGACTTTCCTGTTCTCAGAATGGGCGAAAGTGATGTTAATTTATGCAGTCTTTTCTTTCTGTGAAAGGGATGTTGAGGTAAATCAATCACAACGTTCTATACCACATATGGAAGCTTCTCTTGGAAAGATTATGATGTAAAATTTAGGAGGGGCAACATGCAGCTAGGCTATAAGTAACATTTTTGGACCATTCCAGTTTGGTCAGAAGTTACTGGACAGCTAAGGCAAGGAAGTTAAAATCAGGGGCTGAATTGCCAGAGGTCTTGCAAGAGAAGCTGGATAAGAAAGTACAATTGGGTAGATAGACAGGCACATTCAATGAGAAGCCCTTTGTAGACCTGGTAGTGTCCCCTCTTCGAGTAGTCCCAAAGAAAGAGCATGGCAAATAAAAAAAAATACAGCATCTGTGATAACCCAGGGAGAAGTCATTCAATGACACAATTGATTAAGCAGCACCCTACAGTGGAGTATCAGTCATTTAATTGTGCAGTAAAGCTGGTGAAGACTGCAGGAAAAGGGGCATTGATGGCCAAAATAGACACAGAGTCAACATTTGGACTGTTGCAGCTGAACCCTCAGAGCTTTAAGCTAATGGGATGTGAGCTTAATGGAAAGTTTTGCATTGATAAATGTTTACTGATGGGTTGTTCTGTATCTTGATCATTTTTTGAAACGTTTAATTTGTTTCTTTATTGGTTATCTGTCCACTACATGGATGATTTTAAGGTTGTTGGGCAGGCAGGGAACAAGGTGTATGAATAGTTGAAGAAAAGGTAAGAAGCATGTTGGAGGAACTTGGTGTTCCAGGGGCAGTTGACAAGTCAGAGGGTCCAGAGACAAGTATGGCATTTATAGGGGCTCTAATAGATTCAATAAAAGAACAGTGTGAGTTACTAGTGGATAAATTTAAAAAGGCAAGAGAATTGATTTCAGATGCCTTCAAAAGGAAGAAATTAACCCTTAGTTAAATGCATAGGCTACTGGGGGTCCTTTACTTTGCACGCAAAGTATTCCAAGTGGGTAGGATCTTTAAAAGGAGGCTGGAGATAGGAACAAAAGGAGCAAAAAGGTCAGAACACATGGTAAGAATATCTGGTGAAATGAGGGATTGTGGGTTAGTTTTTTGATCAATTTCAATGGGGTTGGGATTGAGAGGAAGAAGTATTTGCAACAGAAATAGAGCTGTACTTGGACGCAGCAGGCAGTTCAGGATTTGGTGCCAATCTGCAGGGCAGGTGGAATTTAGGAGAATGGCCAGAGGAATGGAAGGTTAATGGGTGGGTGGAGGATTTGTTTTTATTGGAACTATTCCCAATAATTGTAGCAGTGGAGCTATGGGGGCCAATTTATCATAGTGCGAGCGGACATGATACAATGTAGCGTATCATGTCCGCCGCACATCGATAAATGCTGACAGCATACGCTGTCGGCATTTATCATTGCACAAGCAGTTCTTGTGAACTGCTTGTGCAATGCCGCCCCCTGTAGATTCTCGGCCAAACGGCCGCTAGCAGGGGGTGTCAATTCCCTGCGGGTTGATTTCTGTCTGCTGCCTCAGAGCAGGTGGACTAGTTAAGGAGCAGCGATCTTTACTTGTGAATAAAAAAATAGCTTGCTGGTCAGATAACAAGAGTGTGGTTGAGGCTGTGAACAATTTATATGCATAATTTGCTCCACTGGTTAGATATTTGAGGTATTTTGTACTCATATGTTTGAAATGTAATATCCGAATTTAAAGTGAGACATATCTCTGAGGTTAATAACTTAGTGGCAGATGCTTTTGTCGCAATTAATGTGGCAGGCATTCAAGAGAGTTACGCCAAAGGTGAGAGAAGTGAACACTGCTTTTTGTTTCTTTGGCAGATTGGGAGTGGTAAAGGGGATGGAGAAGAGAGGTGCTGGAGAATAAAGTTAACTGACTGGGCTGGCATAAGTTATTTTGCACCCCATTAATTTAGGATAGGGGAAGCTACTAGCACAGCTGGTAAAGATTGCTCAGTGTAAGACATTAAGAACATAGGAAGGTGGAAATCGGGTGCATATAGGTCATATATAAAAGATTGAGGAAAGGGGTTAAGAAATTAAAAAAAAGTTGTTTTAATTGTTGTGGGTTAACATGTTGTGTTTATTTGAATTTTTTGGGCAGAGCGTTGAGTGTGGATTGTGGAGCACTCATCCATCCACTTAGCACACACAAGAGCTGCAGCTTCATCACTAGGGGCTCATCTAGGTTTTTCCCACAAAAAGGCTAGCTTGATGTGAATTGGTAAAAGGAGAATGAAGTGGGACAAGTTAGTGGGAACTGGCAAGGCTAAGATGGGGGTACCCAGATATTATTATTCATCTGGGTGGGAATGATATAGTGATATCTTAAGGGCAGAAACAAAACTGGAGCCAAAGGCTTAAATAATGCTCAGTTTATTGGCCGTGCCAAATAGTTATCAAGGTTGACAGTCCTTTGACTGATTGGTGCAGCCTATACTTGCCACCCCTTCCTCCAGGATCTGCAGCTTATCGTATGCGATGTATGAGCTGACGACAGAAGTAGTTCCTGTGTTGGTGAGGAGAGTTACACGCCAATGGCAACGAAGGATCCCGACCATCCACTGAGGACATTACCTGCGGTGGAGACTGGAGGGCTTACTCGCCTGACCAGGTTCGCACACGGAAGTTGTTCATCACAGGATTTTGCACTAAGTTGTATCAGACCAGCAGAGGAGGACACATGGATTGGCTATTTTCACTTGGTGGCTGAACTTGTAGAAATATATGCTTGTTCAGATGACTACCTGCACCACGCCAAAGGCCTAAGATAAGTACTGATAGCTACCAATCTTACAATTGGGACTTTGCTTAAAGATCTGAGACAAGTACTTTTATCTTTACTGTTTGTTGCACAAGAAGTCTTAATACCTACACAATGTTAATTCTACTTTGAACTTACATAGGACTTTCCAGCAACTACAGTTTATAAGAAGTATATTTCTTACATTACTTACATATTGATATCTTGGTCCTTAAGAGTCTTTACTTAGATTAACTCTTACCTATGTTAAATGCATAAAAGTTGTTGTAAAACTTGTGGGAATGATATAGGCTTGGTGCCTTTGCTAGAGCTATCATATGTTAGCTTAAGCTGGCAAGGCGTAAGTTGAAAGTAGTATGGTTGAACATTATTTTGAGAATGTTTTGGAGGAATAAAGACACTCAAAAGGCAACATATCCAGGAAAAGGATTAACCAGGTAGCAACCATGGCAGTTAGAAAAATCAGGGTAGCCATCCTATAACATTCATTGATCATGGCAAGGAGGAAGAAGCTCTTTAGACTGGATAGGGTGCAGCTTAGTGATAGTGGCAATGAGTAGTTCTTGGCTGACATCAGAAATATGCTTGAAGGGATGATCGAGGTAAGGCATGGTCATGGTGAAGCTAAATTATCTTTTTGGTGGAAGTGAAATTGGGCATTGCACGTAGGTGCGGTGGTAAAGAGGTGGGAGCATCCTGTGGCATACAATGGCCTGGAGTATGATCCTGGTGGTCAAGCTACTGTGCTTGCTTTGCTGTAGGTTCTACCTACTTCTCTTTGGTGCCACTCCAAATGGTTTTGTGTTCAACTCCTTATAAGTGAGTCCCACGTTCATGGCTAATGCTGGTATATTATTGTATTTTGATAGTTTATTGATGTAGTTGCTTTGATTGGGTCGCTTCTGCCATAAAGGTAATTTGATAATTTGGTTATTAATTAAAACCATGACCTTTCCAATTTTTTTGCCAAAGAAATGTATGCATCATTATTGAATGGGGCAAGGCAGGTGGTGGGGACATTTATAATGCATGCCTCTAGGGCCATATACAACTGTACCGAGTGAATGTGAAGGGAGAAAATTAAGGTCTGGGATCCTGTGGCAGGAATGAGTTAAGTTTTGTGTGTGTACCAGAGGTCACTCCCAATAGGGTGGAAGTGACCTTTGGCTCACCTGGTGTTATAGGTATAGGTATACAAAGGGAAGGGGGAAACCAGGGCATATAAGGAACAGCAGCCAGGAAGTGATTTATAATAACCTTTTGCTTTTTACCTCCCTTCCACCCTAGAATTGGATAAAGTTATCAAGAAAGAGTATCAGGAGAGGTCACAAGCGGGAGAAGAGCGGCAGTGGCATGGCTATGGGCTTGATGTTGGCTATTTATTCAAATCATTGTAAGATAGCCCATGCTCCCCCTTATGGGAACCTTGCAGCTGCAGCCAAAAGTTAACAGTTGATCATATTGGTCTATGCTAGCGGATGGCCGTAATTAAAGGCAGCTGTTTATTTTTTGCTCATCTGTGGTTATGTGTACAGTAAAACTGGGCCTGGCACATAGGAGTTGCGGTGAAGGGGTGGGAGGATCCTGTGGCATACCATGGCCTGGAGTGTGGTCTCAGTGGCCAAGTTACTGGTCTTGCTATGCAGTGGGTTCTCCCTGCTGCCCTTTGGTGCAGTGCCACAGAGATTTGTGGTCATCACCTGATATGTGATTCACAGGTTCATGGCTAATGCTGGTGCATTTACTTTATTTTGATGGTTTATTGTTATGGTTGTCTTGATTACGCCGTTCTGAAGGAATTTTTCTACAATAAAGGTGAATTGAAAATTTGGCAATTACGTAAAACCGCAACCTTTCCAAAATGTTTTGCCAAAGAACTGTGTCCATGACGTTATTGAAGGGGGTGAGACAGGTGGTGGGGACATTTATAATATATGCCTCTAAGACCTTAATGCCCTTTGTGTTGCTTTACTGTGCACACCAGGCACATACCATGGGTACACCTATGAAACTGCCAGACACTGCACCTGCACCAGGCTTAATTCCACTACCAAAGACCGCCTGTCCCCAGTCCAGTCCACCTCTGCAGTCTCCTCCTCTTAAAATGATATTACATTGAAAAAGATTCTATAATACAAACAACAGCGTTCTATTTAAACATGTTGAATTATTTTGCATGTTTATATTAGAGCTGTATATTTTAAAATTTAACCTAACAGTAAGCACACAATTGGTTAGTGTTACAGAAGCTCACTGGCTGATAAAAAAAACTCCCACAATTTTATTGGTGTAAAGTGACATAGCCCACAAGAAAAAAAAATGTTTGTGTTAATTGGAGGAACCTAAATATGGAGATGACAGGGCTTACCACTGTCATTGTGTTAAAAAAAATCTTCATTGTTTTGCTTTAGCAGAAATCATAAGATAAAAAACTGCAATTAAGGACATGGTAGGTTAGACTTGTAAAGTCTGTGCATGCTCTTTCAGATTTTAGAATGCGAAAATACATATTTTTTTAGGCTTGCAAGAAAAGGGGGCCAAATAAATAATAAAAATTAAAGGAAGTCTACAACGTTGTGCTCAAGAGATGACTTATTTCTTGTTTTTGTTTCCTTCAGATACACAGATATGTAATCTACAAGTGTATAACCGTGTGGAATCTTGTCTATTTATAAATGCAATCCCTTGCACCAACTGGACATAGGTACAATTTACAGTACCTATGTCCATCACTGTGGCACATGGTGCGACCCCCACTGCATACCTCCCAGCATATGGAGCCAGGAAGTCAGCTTAGACAGCTAAGACTGCCACTGGGGGCAGAAGGCATTTGCCTTCATATGGTAAGGGAGCACTGATTGTTACCCCTTACCATATGAAGCCAGATCGCCGGATTGTTACTGAGAGTGGCACTGTCTGCGTCTTTGTCCCTCTGTCCTCTACACTACGGAGAAAGAATTAGATAGGGGAGAGGGAGGGATGGGGACCTACACTACAGAAAAAGGATGTTTGGAGGGGAGGTGGGACCCTACATTAATAGCTTTGAGGGGAAGATGAGGTGGGTGCAAGGTGGCCCTACATTACAGAAAATAATAAAGAGAACATTTAAAAAAATTAGCTAAAAAAACAAGTAATTTGTTACTGACAGACTGGCTGCGAGTAATAATTATAGCAGAAAGGAGTGAGAGGTTAGAGAGCTATTACCTAAGATCAGGGTGACCAGTGGGGATGGGTAGGGAAGAGAGGTGTTTGGGAGAGATTAGGTGGGTATCGGGGGTGGGAGTGTAATCTATACACTAACTGATTAACACCTTCACTGCTTAGTGCGCAGCTGCAAATAGCAGCTTTCTAATTACCAAAAACCAAAGGCAAAGTCATGTATGTCTGAAAAAATGGGATTCCAGAGAAACGTTTACAACAATTTGTCTTATGACTGTAGTAGTTTGTAAATAATTTCAGTGAGAAACCCAGTTTGCGAGAAAAATAAATAATTTTTTTCTATGATCGTAGCTGGTTGCCAAAGAGGAGCATCAAATATACCAAAATTGGCTTACATCAATACCCTGTGTTGTCTACTTTAAGTATATATACAGTTTTCATGTATATATGAAGGGACAGCACAAACGCTTAAAATTCACTGGGCAAGCTTTTCTCTGAAGTTCATGGTAATGAAGGGGTTAATAATAAAACTATAACATGGTAACATACCATATATTTGTCTTCATAGCCATCTGTTGCTTGAGATCAAAACAGCATTAACAAGGTTTAATATGGAAAATTGAAGCTAAATGTAATCACAGAAAGACATGATATAGCATAAGTTCAGATAGATGTTACATACTTTCTTGCTCTTTCAATTCTAATTGAATGTTCTTTGCCATCAAAGAATTCTCCTGTCTCAGGTTTGATGGTTATTCGACGGGATTCTCTGAACTCTTTACCTCCTGAGATGTGAACTTCCAGCCGACCCTTATTTAAAATTACGGCATAGAAAGCCTAAAAAAGGATGAACATTTAATTATACTAGTTTTGAACATAAGATAACTTTTAGAATCTAAACAATTTGAAACTATTATCTGCTAGATCCTTGATTTTACGCAGGTACCAAAGCTACCAAAATGTACACAAGTTTATAAGATAGTAAGAATTATAATTATTTAAACATTACATACTAACAATTAAAGGGACTTTAAACACTAAATGCATTTTATATGCATAATATGGAGGTTTTTCTCCATCTCCCCCTAGTCGAAATCTAGATTTCACGGCATTCCAGTGCTGATATGTTTGCATATGTGCAGCAACCCTTCTTCAGATACTTGCAGTGAAACCTAGGTTCCAAATTGTCAGCACCCATAATTAGAGTGAAGTGCATGAAATGTATTTAGTGTTTAATGTCCCTTTAAGTACAATGATATTAAATGTTCTATAAAGCAGCGATTAAAAAGGTTAAATGTTTTTGGGAAAAAAAAGCATGAAATTTTAAGAAACTTTCTAATTTACTCCTATTATCAATTTTTCTTTGTTTTCTTGGTATCTAAATGTAGCCACCAATCAGCAAGCGCTACCCAGGTGCTGAACCAAAAATGGGTAACGGCTCCTAAGCTTACATTCCTGCTTTTCAAATAAAGATAGCAAGAGAACAAAGAAAAAATTGATAATAGGAGTAAAATAGAAAGTTGCTTAAAATCACATGCTCTATCTGAATCATAAGAGAAAATAATTTGGTGTCATATCCCTTTAAGTAATAGCTGACTAACTATAAATTGATGCTTTCAGGAAATGTATGTTTGTGCACAACTGATAGCTAAGCATCAACTGCTATTATAGGAGCAGAATCAAAAAAAATTTACAAGAAAAATTTGAATTATTTGGCAAAAGGAATGTTTAATAAACAAAAAAATTTACCACACTTTAATACAGTATATCCTATCGTAAGTTAAATAAATAAAAAAAAATATTATTGTATCCCTTTAAGTCATTCAGATCTAGGAAATCCTGCAAGATTGTCTAAGTTGTGTACATTTATGACATACATTATATTTTGCTTAAATATAGCAAAAATAATGCAAATTACCACATGGTGTAATTCATATACTGTAGAATACAATAAAATAAAATTAAAATAAAATGTGAGTGTCATTAAAGGGACACTCAACCCAATATTTTTCTTTCATGATTCAGATAGAACGTGCAATTTTAAGCAACTTTCTTATTTACTCCTATTAATAATTTTCTTTGTTCTCTTGCTATCTTTATTTAAAAGCAGGTATGTCACGCTTAGGAGCTGGCCAATTTTTGGTTCAGAACTTGGGTTACACTTGCTTATTGGTGGCTAAATGTAGCCACCAATAAGCAAGTGCTATCCAGGGTGCTGGACCTAAAATGGGCCAACTCCTAAGCTTTATATTCCTGCTTTTTAAATAAAGATAGCAAGAGAACGAAAAAAAATGATAATAGGAGTAAATTAGAAAGTTGCTTAAAATTGCATGTTCTATCTGAATCATGAAAGAAAAAAATTGGGGTTATTATCCCTTTAAGTGCATCATTAGTCAATATAAGGTCTTCCCGCAATGACCTCTATTGTGACCTTTAGGTTCCTGTTACTCACTACAAGTGTGTTGTAAGATTACCCACTGTTTGATAGAGAATACAAGAAGATACAAATGGGCACCCCCTTCAAATGCATTTGGAAAGTGTATGTTTTATCTGCAATAAATTGTTCCATTATAAAGTTATATTAGTAGAAAATTGTGAAACAGGAAATATACTGTTACTCCGGAGTTTCCTGTTATGAATTAGTAGAGTAAGATGGCAAAGCTGAACTGAATAGTTAGTAAAGAATGGATACAATATTAAACCAACAAGTAAAAAAACAACATATTTGTAATGAATTATTTGTTTAACTGATCGTTTCTTTAAGATAAAAACATGGTTAAAGGGACAGACTACTCGAAAATTGTTATTGTTTTTAAAGATAGATTTCCCTTTATTACCCATTCCATAGTATTGCATAACCAACACTATTATATTAATATCCATTTTATCTCTATGATTACCTGAGCCACTGCGTACTGCCCCTTATCTCAGTGATTTTTAAATTTTAGTAAATCAGTGCTGGTTCTTGCCATATGATCTATAGGGCGCACATGAACTAGCACTGTCTGGCTGTTGTGCAAGATTTAAAAAGCTAATAAAAAGCACCAAGATAAGAGGCGATCTGCAAGGGATTTGAAACAGGCAAACTGAAAACTGAGAGGTTATAAAGTATATTAATTAAACAATCTTGGTTATGCAAAGCTTGGAAATAAGTAGTTAAGGCATTATCTATCTTTTAAAACAATAAAATCAAGTAGACTGTTCCTTTAAAAATAGATTATTTTATGAAATACAGAGAATGTATTATCATACCTGTCCACTCTGTCGACGCTTCCTTCTTGGAGGAGTCAAATTCCCACCATTTCCAAAAAGTATGATTCCTGATTCATTTTTAGTGCTGAACGATAAGGTTATCTCAGTACTAACATCCAATGACACTGGTGGCAGCTCCACAAATCCAGGTTTTGCAAAACTGACTAAATATATTTTCTAAAGAATCAGAGAACAGCATAGGTTTGTTAGTGAATAAACTACTGAAATACAAGGGTTGAAAAGCATCACTATGGTTTACTAGTCAAGGGAAAAAGTTACTAGCCCACTCAAGTGATAGAAAATTGAATATTTAATCTTTGTAGCATTTTAAAGTTAAAGTATAGTTAATTACATGTAGCACAGTAACATGCAACACAACAAAGTATTGAAATAATACATTTACATTTGTATAGTTCTTTTTTAATCACCCCCAGTTGTCTCTCCCTGAGATTCTTTTTTCAGACCTCCAAACTGTCCCTATCTGAGAGGGGCAGTCCCTGATTCTGAGCTCTGCCAATTTGCCTCTTAGAGACAGTCATATGACCCTATTTGCTGAAAGTCCCTTAGCTCCACCCATGGAGAAACCAAACACGCCCACAGACTGCCTAGACACACCCATTGACCAACCAGACACACCCACAATTCCACCCACTAACCACCCATGATCCGATCCCTCCAAACACAGCTCCACCCAAAAAATGGTGACAGGCCCCCATCAACCTCCTGAGTACCTGATGCCCAATCACAAATTTGGGAGGTGTGCTTTTTCTAATCTTTGACAGGCATGTGGTGCAGCCAATATGAGGGACACACACTGCTGTATTTATATAAAAGTGAATTCTAGCGCTGTTGCTTGCCCATCGTTGGAGGGACTTTCGGATGTATGTAGCACGTGGGTGAGAATCAGTCACAATGTATGGGAAGGAGGGAGAAGGATATTGTAAGGAGGATATTACAGGTGTGCTCTGATAGCAGTCTAAGGTAAACAGTAAATCTGCTATGTTATAGCATATATGCCAGGAATTTTCAAAGTTGTAGGTGGTGGGCCTCCCCTCTGGTTAAATCTACAAGACAGAGCTCCTCCCAACCCCATGTTTTTTTTATTTTTTTCTCTTTAACCCTTTGAAGGGTGTCAGTTAATGACCAAGGACATGCCTGACACGTCCTCAGGGGATAGAAGCACTGCTTTCAGGTTATTGCAGTGATGCCTCGATATTGAGGCATCCTGCAATAACTATTTTTAAGCATCTGATGCAGAGAGAGAGCAACTCTGTGGCCCTCTCTGCATCGGCCAGCGATGGTGCCGATCGTTGGTGGGTGGGAGCCAAAGTAGGGAGGCGGGTGGGCGGCCCATCGTTAGAGGTAATGCCGGATCCTGTCCATGCAATGCGCACGAGTGAGCCGAAGCGCACAGGGCGGGGCGGTAGCGCGCAGATGAGAATCAGTCACAAAGTATGGGAAGGAGGGAGAGGGAGAGGGATGGGGGAATAAATGTTGGAAAAGGTAATATGGAGGGGGAGGGTATTGAATGGGGGCAGCTACACTACAGAAAATTGAGTTTGAAATTTAAAAAAAAACAAAAACTTTTTTTTTTTTAAGCAAACTGGGTACTGGCAGACAGCTACCAGTACCCAAGATGGCAACAAAATAGGTAGAGGGGGAGGGTAGGGGACTAAGGGGGGATCCAACACTGCATTATATATGTACATATATATAAAAAGCCTTGTATTTTAGTACTGGCAGACTGGATCAGGGGTGGGATGTGTCAGGTGGGAGGCTGATCTCTACACTAAAGCTAAAATTAACCCTACAAGCTACCTAATTACCTGGGCATAATACAAGTGTGGTGCGCAGCGGCATTTAGCGGCCTTCTAATTACCAAAAAGCAACACCAAAGCCATATATGTCTGCTATTTCTGAACAAAGGGGATCCCAGAGAAGCATTTACAACCATTTGTGCCATAATTGCACAAGCTGTTTGTAAATAATTTTAGTGAGAAAGCTAAAGTTTGTGAAAAAGTTAATGAAAAAGTTAACAATTTTTTTTATTTGATCGCATTTGGCGGTGAAATGGTGGCATGAAATATATCAAAATGGGCCTAGATCAATACTTTGGGTTGTCTACTAAAAATATTAATATATATATATATATATATATATATATATATATATGTGAAGAGTTATTCAGGTTTGGAAATAGCAAAGTGCTAATTTTACTTATTGGCCTATAACTTGCAAAAAAGCAAAGAACATGTAAACATTGGGTATTTCTAAACTCAGGACAAAATTTAGAAACTATTAAGCAATGTTTATAGCAAATTATAAGATATTATGAAAATAATTGTATCTTTAGAAAGTCCATTTAATGGTGAGAAAAACTGTATATAATATGTGTGGGTACAGTAAATGAGTAAGAGGAAAATTACAGCTAAATACAAACACCACAGAAATGTAAAAATAGCCCTGGTCCTTAAAGGGACACTGAACCCAAATTTTATCTTTGGTGATTCAGATAGAGCATGCAATTTTAAGCAACTTTCTACTTTACTCCTATTAAAAAAAATTCTTTGTTCTTTTGCTATCTTTATTTGAAAAAGAAGGCATTTAAGCTAAGGAGCCAGCCAATTTTTGGTTAAGACCTGGACAGCACTTGTTTAATGGTGGGTGAATTTATCCACCAATCAGCAAGAACAACCCAGGTTGTTCACAAAAAATGGACCGGCATCTAAACTTACATTCTTGCTTTTCAAATAAAGATACCAAGAGAAGGAAGAATAAATGAGAAAAGGAGTAAATTCTAAAGTTGCTTAAAATTGCATGCGCTATCTGAATCACGAAAGAAAAAAAAAGTTGGGTTCAGTGTCCCTTTAAGGGTATGAAAATTGAAAAATTGTCTGGTCACTAAGGGCTAAAAGAAAACTAATATTTTTTTTATTTTTAATTTGGGCAATTTATATCAGATACAGGGTTCACACACAGCTGATTCTGCTCAACCAAAAGAGTATTTCACATCCGTTTCAATTTGCACTTTGTTATTCCTGTGTTTAACTCAAGTTACTGATCAACACAACACAACACAACATAGCATATGAGAGATTTCAAGATTTTGACCTCAGTGCCTTTATTACACCTACATAGAAGTGAGCTGCAAAAACAGAATTTATGCTTACCTGATAAATTACTTTCTCCAACGGTGTGTCCGGTCCACGGCGTCATCCTTACTTGTGGGATATTCTCTTCCCCAACAGGAAATGGCAAAGAGCCCAGCAAAGCTGGTCACATGATCCCTCCTAGGCTCCGCCTACCCCAGTCATTCGACCGACGTACAGGAGGAAATATGCATAGGAGAAACCATATGATACCGTGGTGACTGTAGTTAGAGAAAAAAATTCATCAGACCTGATTAAAAAAACCAGGGCGGGCCGTGGACCGGACACACCGTTGGAGAAAGTAATTTATCAGGTAAGCATAAATTCTGTTTTCTCCAACATAGGTGTGTCCGGTCCACGGCGTCATCCTTACTTGTGGGAACCAATACCAAAGCTTTAGGACACGGATGAAGGGAGGGAGCAAATCAGGTCACCTAAATGGAAGGCACCACGGCTTGCAAAACCTTTCTCCCAAAAATAGCCTCCGAAGAAGCAAAAGTATCAAATTTGTAAAATTTGGCAAAAGTGTGCAGTGAAGACCAAGTCGCTGCCTTACATATCTGGTCAACAGAAGCCTCGTTCTTGAAGGCCCATGTGGAAGCCACAGCCCTAGTGGAGTGAGCTGTGATTCTTTCAGGAGGCTGCCGTCCGGCAGTCTCATAAGCCAATCGGATAATGCTTTTAAGCCAAAAAGAAAGAGAGGTAGAAGTTGCTTTTTGACCTCTCCTTTTACCAGAATAAACAACAAACAAAGAAGATGTTTGTCTGAAATCTTTAGTAGCCTCTAAATAGAATTTTAGAGCACGGACTACGTCCAAATTGTGTAACAAACGTTCCTTCTTTGAAACTGGATTCGGACACAAAGAAGGTACAACTATCTCCTGGTTAATATTTTTGTTGGAAACAACTTTCGGAAGAAAACCAGGCTTAGTACGCAAAACCACCTTATCTGCATGGAACACCAGATAGGGCGGAGAACACTGCAGAGCATATAACTCTGAAACTCTTCTAGCAGAAGAGATTGCAACCAAAAACAAAACTTTCCAAGATAATAACTTAATATCTACAGAATGTAAGGGTTCAAACGGAACCCCTTGAAGAACTGAAATAACTAGATTTAGACTCCAGGGAGGAGTCAAAGGTCTGTAAACAGGCTTGATTCTAACCAGAGCCTGAACAAACGCTTGAACGTCTGGCACAGCTGCCAGCCTTTTGTGAAGTAAAACAGATAAAGCAGAGATCTGTCCCTTCAGAGAACTTGCAGATAATCCTTTCTCCAAACCTTCTTGTAGAAAGGATAGAATCTTAGGAATTTTTATCTTGTTCCATGGGAATCCTTTAGATTCACACCAACAGATATATTTTTTCCATATTTTATGGTAAATTTTTCTAGTTACAGGCTTTCTAGCCTGAATCAGAGTATCTATTACAGAATCTGAAAACCCACGCTTTGATAAAATCAAGCGTTCAATCTCCAAGCCGTCAGTTGGAGGGAAACCAGATTCGGATGTTCGAATGGACCTTGAACAAGAAGGTCCTGTCTCAAAGGTAGCTTCCATGGTGGAGCCGATGACATATTCCCCAGGTCTGCATACCAAGTCCTGCGTGGCCACGCAGGAGCTATCAAGATCACCGAAGCCCTCTCCTGATTGATCCTGGCTACCAGCCTGGGAATGAGAGGAAACGGTGGGAATACATAAGCTAGGTTGAAGGTCCAAGGTGCTACTAATGTAATGCATCTACTAGAGTCGCCTTGGGATCCCTGGATCTGGACCCGTAGCAAGGAACCTTGAAGTTCTGACGAGAGGCCATCAGATCCATGTCTGGAATGCCCCATAATTGAGTTATTTGGGCAAAGATTTCCGGATGGAGTTCCCACTCCCCCGGATGGAATGTCTGACGACTCAGAAAATCCGCTTCCCAATTTTCCACTCCTGGGATGTGGATTGCAGACAAGTGGCAGGAGTGATCCTCCGCCCATTGAATTATCTTGGTCACTTCCTCCATCGCCAGGGAACTTCTTGTTCCCCCCTGATGGTTGATATATGCAACAGTCGTCATGTTGTCTGATTGAAACCTTATGAATTTGGCCTTTGCTAGTTGAGGCCAAGCTTTGAGAGCATTGAATATCGCTCTCAGTTCCAGAATGTTTATCGGGAGAAGAGATTCTTCCCGAGACCATAGACCCTGAGCTTTCAGGGGTTCCCAGACCGCGCCCCAGCCCACCAGACTGGCGTCGGTCGTGACAATGACCCACTCTGGTCTGCGGAAGCTCATTCCCTGTGACAGGTTGTCCAGGATCAGCCACCAACGGAGTGAATCTCTGGTCCTTTGATCTACTTGAATCGTCGGAGACAAGTCTGTATAATCCCCATTCCACTGTCTGAGCATGCACAGTTGTAATGGTCTTAGATGAATTTGTGCAAAAGGAACTATGTCCATTGCTGCAACCATCAATCCTATTACTTCCATGCACTGCGCTATGGAAGGACGAAGAACAGAATGAAGTACTTGACAAGAGCTTAGAATTTTTGATTTTCTGACCTCTGTCAGAAAAATCCTCATTTCTAAGGAATCTATTATTGTTCCCAAGAAGGGAACTCTTGTTGACGGGGACAGAGAACTTTTTTCCTTGTTCACTTTCCATCCGTGAGATCTGAGAAAGGCTAGGACGATGTCCGTATGAGCCTTTGCTTTTGACAGAGACGACGCTTGAATCAGGATGTCGTCCAAGTAAGGTACTACTGCAATGCCCCTTGGCCTTAGAACCGCTAGAAGGGACCCTAGTACCTTTGTGAAAATTCTCGGAGCAGTGGCTAATCCGAATGGAAGTGCCACAAACTGGTAATGCTTGTCCAGAAAAGCGAACCTTAGGAACTGATGATGTTCCTTGTGGATAGGAATATGTAGGTACGCATCCTTTAAATCCACCGTGGTCATAAATTGACCTTCCTGGATGGTGGGAAGGATCGTTCAAATGGTTTCCATTTTGAACGATGGAACCCTGAGAAATTTGTTTAGGATCTTGAGATCTAAAATTGGTCTGAATGTTCCCTCTTTTTTGGGAACTATGAACAGGTTGGAGTAAAACCCCATCCCTTGTTCTCCTATTGGAACTGGATGAATTACTCCCATCTTTAACAGGTCTTCTACACAATGTAAGAATGCCTGTCTTTTTATTTGGTTTGAAGATAATTGAGACCTGTGGAACCTTCCCCTTGGGGGTAGTTCCTTGAATTCTAGGAGATAACCTTGAGAAACTATTTCTAGTGCCCAAGGATCCTGAACATCTCTTGCCCAAGCCTGAGCAAAGAGAGAAAGTCTGCCCCCCACCAGATCCGGTCCCGGATCGGGGGCCATCCCTTCATGCTGTTTTGGTAGCAGTGGCAGGCTTCTTGGCCTGCTTACCCTTGTTCCAGCCTTGCATCGGTCTCCAGGCTGGTTTGGGTTGTGAAGTATTACCCTCTTGCTTAGAGGATGTAGAATTAGAGGCTGGTCCGTTTCTGCGAAAGGGACGAAAATTAGGCTTATTTTTAGCCTTAAAAGACCTATCCTGAGGGAGGGCGTGGCCCTTTCCCCCGGTGATGTCTGAAATAATCTCTTTCAAATCAGGACCAAACAGTGTTTTACCCTTGAAAGGGATGTTAAGCAATTTTGTCTTGGAAGACACATCCGCTGACCAAGACTTTAGCCAAAGCGCTAACACGGCTTGCAAAACCTTTCTCCCAAAAATAGCCTCCGAAGAAGCAAAAGTATCAAATTTGTAAAATTTGGCAAAAGTGTGCAGTGAAGACCAAGTCGCTGCCTTACATATCTGGTCAACAGAAGCCTCGTTCTTGAAGGCCCATGTGGAAGCCACAGCCCTAGTGGAGTGAGCTGTGATTCTTTCAGGAGGCTGCCGTCCGGCAGTCTCATAAGCCAATCGGATAATGCTTTTAAGCCAAAAAGAAAGAGAGGTAGAAGTTGCTTTTTGACCTCTCCTTTTACCAGAATAAACAACAAACAAAGAAGATGTTTGTCTGAAATCTTTAGTAGCCTCTAAATAGAATTTTAGAGCACGGACTACGTCCAAATTGTGTAACAAACGTTCCTTCTTTGAAACTGGATTCGGACACAAAGAAGGTACAACTATCTCCTGGTTAATATTTTTGTTGGAAACAACTTTCGGAAGAAAACCAGGCTTAGTACGCAAAACCACCTTATCTGCATGGAACACCAGATAGGGCGGAGAACACTGCAGAGCATATAACTCTGAAACTCTTCTAGCAGAAGAGATTGCAACCAAAAACAAAACTTTCCAAGATAATAACTTAATATCTACAGAATGTAAGGGTTCAAACGGAACCCCTTGAAGAACTGAAATAACTAGATTTAGACTCCAGGGAGGAGTCAAAGGTCTGTAAACAGGCTTGATTCTAACCAGAGCCTGAACAAACGCTTGAACGTCTGGCACAGCTGCCAGCCTTTTGTGAAGTAAAACAGATAAAGCAGAGATCTGTCCCTTCAGAGAACTTGCAGATAATCCTTTCTCCAAACCTTCTTGTAGAAAGGATAGAATCTTAGGAATTTTTATCTTGTTCCATGGGAATCCTTTAGATTCACACCAACAGATATATTTTTTCCATATTTTATGGTAAATTTTTCTAGTTACAGGCTTTCTAGCCTGAATCAGAGTATCTATTACAGAATCTGAAAACCCACGCTTTGATAAAATCAAGCGTTCAATCTCCAAGCCGTCAGTTGGAGGGAAACCAGATTCGGATGTTCGAATGGACCTTGAACAAGAAGGTCCTGTCTCAAAGGTAGCTTCCATGGTGGAGCCGATGACATATTCACCAGGTCTGCATACCAAGTCCTGCGTGGCCACGCAGGAGCTATCAAGATCACCGAAGCCCTCTCCTGATTGATCCTGGCTACCAGCCTGGGAATGAGAGGAAACGGTGGGAATACATAAGCTAGGTTGAAGGTCCAAGGTGCTACTAATGCATCTACTAGAGTCGCCTTGGGATCCCTGGATCTGGACCCGTAGCAAGGAACCTTGAAGTTCTGACGAGAGGCCATCAGATCCATGTCTGGAATGCCCCATAATTGAGTTATTTGGGCAAAGATTTCCGGATGGAGTTCCCACTCCCCCGGATGGAATGTCTGACGACTCAGAAAATCCGCTTCCCAATTTTCCACTCCTGGGATGTGGATTGCAGACAAGTGGCAGGAGTGATCCTCCGCCCATTGAATTATCTTGGTCACTTCCTCCATCGCCAGGGAACTTCTTGTTCCCCCCTGATGGTTGATATATGCAACAGTCGTCATGTTGTCTGATTGAAACCTTATGAATTTGGCCTTTGCTAGTTGAGGCCAAGCTTTGAGAGCATTGAATATCGCTCTCAGTTCCAGAATGTTTATCGGGAGAAGAGATTCTTCCCGAGACCATAGACCCTGAGCTTTCAGGGGTTCCCAGACCGCGCCCCAGCCCACCAGACTGGCGTCGGTCGTGACAATGACCCACTCTGGTCTGCGGAAGCTCATTCCCTGTGACAGGTTGTCCAGGATCAGCCACCAACGGAGTGAATCTCTGGTCCTTTGATCTACTTGAATCGTCGGAGACAAGTCTGTATAATCCCCATTCCACTGTCTGAGCATGCACAGTTGTAATGGTCTTAGATGAATTTGTGCAAAAGGAACTATGTCCATTGCTGCAACCATCAATCCTATTACTTCCATGCACTGCGCTATGGAAGGACGAAGAACAGAATGAAGTACTTGACAAGAGCTTAGAATTTTTGATTTTCTGACCTCTGTCAGAAAAATCCTCATTTCTAAGGAATCTATTATTGTTCCCAAGAAGGGAACTCTTGTTGACGGGGACAGAGAACTTTTTTCCTTGTTCACTTTCCATCCGTGAGATCTGAGAAAGGCTAGGACGATGTCCGTATGAGCCTTTGCTTTTGACAGAGACGACGCTTGAATCAGGATGTCGTCCAAGTAAGGTACTACTGCAATGCCCCTTGGCCTTAGAACCGCTAGAAGGGACCCTAGTACCTTTGTGAAAATTCTCGGAGCAGTGGCTAATCCGAATGGAAGTGCCACAAACTGGTAATGCTTGTCCAGAAAAGCGAACCTTAGGAACTGATGATGTTCCTTGTGGATAGGAATATGTAAGTACGCATCCTTTAAATCCACCGTGGTCATAAATTGACCTTCCTGGATGGTGGGAAGGATCGTTCGAATGGTTTCCATTTTGAACGATGGAACCCTGAGAAATTTGTTTAGGATCTTGAGATCTAAAATTGGTCTGAATGTTCCCTCTTTTTTGGGAACTATGAACAGGTTGGAGTAAAACCCCATCCCTTGTTCTCCTATTGGAACTGGATGAATTACTCCCATCTTTAACAGGTCTTCTACACAATGTAAGAATGCCTGTCTTTTTATTTGGTTTGAAGATAATTGAGACCTGTGGAACCTTCCCCTTGGGGGTAGTTCCTTGAATTCTAGGAGATAACCTTGAGAAACTATTTCTAGTGCCCAAGGATCCTGAACATCTCTTGCCCAAGCCTGAGCAAAGAGAGAAAGTCTGCCCCCCACCAGATCCGGTCCCGGATCGGGGGCCATCCCTTCATGCTGTTTTGGTAGCAGTGGCAGGCTTCTTGGCCTGCTTACCCTTGTTCCAGCCTTGCATCGGTCTCCAGGCTGGTTTGGGTTGTGAAGTATTACCCTCTTGCTTAGAGGATGTAGAATTAGAGGCTGGTCCGTTTCTGCGAAAGGGACGAAAATTAGGCTTATTTTTAGCCTTAAAAGACCTATCCTGAGGGAGGGCGTGGCCCTTTCCCCCGGTGATGTCTGAAATAATCTCTTTCAAATCAGGACCAAACAGTGTTTTACCCTTGAAAGGGATGTTAAGCAATTTTGTCTTGGAAGACACATCCGCTGACCAAGACTTTAGCCAAAGCGCTCTGCGCGCCACGATAGTAAACCCTGAATTTTTCGCCGCTAATCTAGCTAATTGCAAAGCGGCATCTAAATTAAAAGAGTTAGCCAATTTAAGTGCATGAACTCTGTCCATAACCTCCTCATACGAAGATTCTTTATTGAGCGACTTTTCTAGTTCTTCGAACCAGAAACACGCTGCCGTAGTGACAGGAACAATGCATGAAATTGGTTGTAGAAGGTAACCTTGCTGAACAAACATCTTTTTAAGCAAACCCTCTAATTTTTTATCCATAGGATCTTTGAAAGCACAACTATCTTCTATAGGAATAGTAGTGCGTTTGTTTAGAGTAGAAACCGCCCCCTCGACCTTGGGGACTGTCTGCCATAAGTCCTTTCTGGGGTCGACTATAGGAAATAATTTTTTAAATATAGGGGGAGGAACAAAAGGTATGCCGGGCCTTTCCCACTCCTTATTTACTATGTCCGCCACCCGCTTGGGTATAGGAAAAGCATCGGGGGGCACCGGAACCTCTAGGAACTTGTCCATCTTACATAATTTCTCTGGAATGACCAAATTGTCACAATCATCCAGAGTAGATAATACCTCCTTAAGCAGTGCGCGGAGATGTTCTAATTTAAATTTAAATGTTACAACATCAGGTTCAACTTGTTGAGAAATTTTTCCTGAATCTGAAATTTCTCCCTCAGACAAAACCTCCCTCCTGGCCCCTTCAGATTGGTGTGAGGGTATGTCAGAACAGTTATCATCAGCGTCCTCTTGCTCTTCAGTGTTTAAAACAGAGCAATCGCGCTTTCTCTGATAAGTAGGCATTTTGGATAAAATGTTTGCAATAGAATTATCCATTACAGCCGTTAATTGTTGCATGGTAATAAGTATTGGCGCACTAGATGTACTAGGGGCCTCTTGTGTGGGCAAAACTGGTGTAGACACAGAAGGGGATGATGCAGTATCATGCTTACTCCCCTCATTTGAGGAATCATCTTGGGCAATATCATTATCTGTGGCATCATTGTCCCTACTTTGTTTGGACACTATGGCACAATCATCACATAAATTTAAATGGGGAGAAACCTTGGCTTTCATACATATAGAACATCGCTTATCTGATGGTTCAGACATGTTAAACAGGCTTAAACTTGTCAACAAAGCACAAAAAACGTTTTAAAATAAAACCGTTACTGTCACTTTAAATTTTAAACTGAACACACTTTATTACTGAATATGTGAAAAAGTATGAAGGAAATGTTCAAAATTCACCAAAATTTCACCACAGTGTCTTAAAGCCTTAAAAGTATTGCACACCAAATTTGAAAGCTTTAACCCTTAAAATAACGGAACCAGAGCCGTTTTTACATTTAACCCCTATACAGTCCCAGGAATCTGCTTTGCTGAGACCCAACCAAGCCCAGAGGGGAATACGATACCAAATGACGCCTTCTATAAGCTTTTTCAGTGGTTCTTAGCTCCTCACACATGCATCTGCATGCCTTGCTCTCCAAAAACAACTGCGCATTAGTGGCGCGAAAATGAGGCTCTGCCTATGACTAGAAAAGGCCCCCATCTGAAAAAGGTGTCCAATACAGTGCCTGCCGTTTTTTTAAAACAATCCCCAAGATTATAATAACTATTAAGAGTTATAATCTGAAAAATATGCTTAGCAAAGTAATCGTTTCAGCCCAGAAAAATGTCTACCAGTTTTTTAAGCCCTTATGAAGCCCTTTATTCTTTTACTTAATCTAAGAAAATGGCTTACCGGTGCCCATAGGGAAAATGACAGCCTTCCAGCATTACAAAGTCTTGTTAGAAATGTGGCCAGTCATACCTCAAGCAGAAAAGTCTGCCAACTGTTTCCCCCAACTGAAGTTACTTCATCTCAACAGTCCTGTGTGGAAACAGCAATCGATTTTAGTAACGTTTGCTAAAATCATCTTCCTCTTACAAACAGAAATCTTCATCTCTTTTCTGTTTCAGAGTAAATAGTACATACCAGCACTATTTTTAAATAACAAACACTTGATTGAAGGATATAAACTACATTTAAACACCAAAAAACTCTTAACCATCTCCGTGGAGATGTTGCCTGTGCAACGGCAAAGAGAATGACTGGGGTAGGCGGAGCCTAGGAGGGATCATGTGACCAGCTTTGCTGGGCTCTTTGCCATTTCCTGTTGGGGAAGAGAATATCCCACAAGTAAGGATGACGCCGTGGACCGGACACACCTATGTTGGAGAAAGATTGTTTTTAACACTGTTTGATTGATCTAAACCCTGAAAGTTTTATTTTGTCTTTTCTATCCCTTTAAGTTTTTAAACATTAAAAATGTCAGTTATAATAATGGATATCTATGTATAAGTTTGGTAAATCAATGGTACAACATTTTAGCTCTGGTTATTTTCAATATTTGTTGTCAAAGCCGAAATATATTTGAATTTTGAGAATGTGATATAAGAACTCAATATGTGTTATAATTTTTTGGAAATGAGGGTTCTTATAATTTCTTATTTATGTACCAACTCTCCCTTTCTCTTTTTCTTTTTGTTTTTCACTCATGGCGATTGTCCATTAATTTAATTATTTCTGTACATCTGTAAAAAACAATAAAGATTATAAAAAAAAAATGTCAGTTATAAAATTTAGTGGAGCGCTAAATATCACTTTCGTAAAAATGTTTGTTCCTTGACTGAATAAACCAACTTTTCCTTGTCAGCCATTGAGAAGCTGAGTCCCAAGCTGTACACAATAATGCATTTCCTGTTTGATTTAAAATGTAAATTAATTAATATTAATTGAATTAATATACAAATCACAATAAAATACTTCTGCACAAGTTACAGTACAAAAAAGAAATAGTAACATACAAGTTTGGTACAAAGGGCATATCTGCCATTAAATAATTCTGCATTTACATTCCCAACCATAATCTATAACAGAAAGAGAAAATATTACATGTAAGCTGAGTACAAGTAGTGTAGCTAGTATATAGGGTTGCCAGCTGTCCATCATAAAAATACTGGGCAATCTGTAGATTACTCTACCGGACACTTGATCCTGCATGTATGTTTTTCACAACTAGGCAGTGATTTTTCCCTTGGTTGCCACCAAAATACAAATCAATATTTGTACTTCTTTGGTTGTCAGGAAGACATGTAAACAGTAGAGATGGGATCCCCTTAACTATTGAGGTATAAGAGGCATTACATTCATGGACTTAAACAATTTGTTGGATTTTAAGATTTTACTGGACAGCCTACTAAAATACTGGGCTGTCAGGTTCAATACCTGGCAACCCCTAGTATAGCAGGAGTGCTAAACGTTGATTATGTCAAAAGAAAATGGCACAATAAAAACCTCTGTTTTCTATTTTATAAAAAGTTATCGTGTCACTCTTGGACCCTTATAAAATAATAGCTTAACAGTTATAGAAACTATTTAATATATAACCTAGATATTAACAAATATTATCAAGATATAAGAGTAGTATATACGCTTAGCAGTATTGCAGTAATAAGTGCTCACTCATGGACCAAGAAAATTAACACTAATACTAGTCTTCAGTGGAAAGCTTGTAGGAGAATGTATAAACGTAAGTATTTACACTAGCAGAAGAAAAATATATGTAAATAAACCATTATGGGCTGCACATAATGCTATAACACCTTCGTACTTAGCTTAGGGGCTCTCAAAGTTTGGTAGCCAACAAAAAACCATACCTTAGCTCAAGTTTAATATGACATATTAGATATAACACTTACGTACTATAAGCACTGTATATCTTAAAAGCGTATGTCATTTTAGCTAATATTCCAACAATACCACAGTAATGGCTAAGTATAAATTACCTCCAACATATTTGTGTACTAAACAAACTAACAACAGCCCCTTATGTCAAAATTAATAGTAACTTCAGTAGTAAATTTAGCATAATGGCTAGTATGTACAGTGTGCCTAATCACAAGAGGTAGCCCACTGTTAGAATGAGCTTTAATTTCTCTCTAAAGATGATTGAAAACAGCCCTGCCTGCCTAAATAATAATTAACAAAGCTCCTAAGCACGAGGATATCTAATAAGTATATATAGGATAAAATAAAAAAGCCCTATTATACCTCTACATATAGACATAGAAACACCAGACCTCACCCCAGGAAGCAGGCTGAACTATCCGAATAAGAGGTAAAACGACCCACTGCAGGCACCAAGAACTGGGAGGAAATTAGCAGGCTCTTGTAGGGTAATTTCCACTGCTCCAGGGTTATGCTGGACTTGATCACATAGGAGCAATCTTTTCTCAGGCAGTATCAAAACTCTAGTACTGCTCCCTCCCTCTCCAAATTCTTTACTGGTCTGAGGTGTCTCCAACAGAGGTACCGGGGACCACTTTGTATTCAGTTGCATACCTATCTGTAAAGTATTAGCAGACCCTGACCAAGCAAGGTGTCTGGCACTACTCTCTATGGCCACATGCTCTTTAAGGGTATCCAATTTTTTTAATTATCTTATGCTCAAAGTAATCAAAAAGACATTGAACAAAATCACTCCATAATAAACAATATAAGTGTTAAAAGTAGTTCACTTAGACACAATATCATGATGTGCTAGTAAGCCAATAAGATAGGACATGTTAAAGGCACTATTACTTGCATGTTGCTGAAGGCCTCAATGGTCTGGATTAGTAAAGCAGGAATAATCCCCCAAAATGCCACATCAATCTGTACAATAATAATTTCTGCACAGATTTATATTAAATTTAAGATGTAATCTCTCTAAGGACAGCGTAAATTTGGCTAAATTACAGCTGACATTAATCTACTACTAATTTTGCTGCCTTCCATGAAAGCCGCCTGGACAGGCCCCCAAAGGTTTTACTGCTTCTCTTTCATATACATTAAAGGGACAGTCTAGGCCAAAGTAAACTTTCATGATTCAGATAGAGCATGTAATTTTAAACAATTTTCCAGTTTACTTTTATCACCAACTTTGCTTTGTTCTCTTGGTATTCTTAGTTGAAAGCTTAACCTAGGAGGTTCATATGCTAATTTCTTAGACCTTGAAGGCCACCTCTTTTCAGAATGCATTTTAACAGTTTTTCAACACTAGAGGGTGTTAGTTCACGTATTTCATATAGATAACACTGTGCTCGTGCACGTGAAGTTATCTGGGAGCAGGCACTGATTGGCTAAACTGCAAGTCTGTCAAAAGAACTGAAATAAAGGGGCAGTTTGCAGAGGCTTAGATACAAGATAATCACAGAGGTAAAAAGTATATTAATATAACTGTGTTGGTTATGCAAAGCTGGGAAATGAGTAATAAAGGGATTATCTATCTTTTAAAACAATAAAAATTCTGGTGTAGACTGTCCCTTTAAAGAAAAGTAGTACTATGTCCCTTTAATAAACAAAAACAAAAAAAGACTTGGAAAACTATTGAAAATGGTTTACTGTGGTTTTTCAAATGGATGGTTATGGTTTTGGATATGAAAAACCTTTAAAATGCCACATAAGGCATGGAAGCTGCGATGCATTGAAATAAGGCCAGTGTTATTTGACTTAATAATCCAGTGGTTGTATTTAGTTTTATATTATAACAATGATAGTTTTATTTCCCATTAAGTGGCTAGATTATGAGTGGCGCGCTATCATTTGCATGCAAGCAATAATGAGTTTCTGTGGCCGTTTGCCCACAAGTTAAATACAGACGTATTACAAATGGAAAGTAAATGAGAATGCGTCAGTGCAATCACGATTTACGCTAGAATAATTAAAGGTACATGATACCCAAATGTTTAAACACTTGAAAGTGATGCAGCATAGCTGTAAAAACTGACTAGAAACTATCACCTGAACATCTCTAGCTAAGATATTTTACCTCAAAATGTCCTAAGTATTCACACCCCATTGTAAAGGACTTTAAGCAGCAAATCAGTATGCCTGTCCTGGGACCTGCAAGGGAGCATGCCTCATGTACACTTATGCTATTTCCCTATTCAGTTTAAGGAAGTTTACTATAAAAATCTCATGAGAGTTAAAGGGTTATGAAACCAAATCTTTTTCTTTCATGATTCAGATAGAGCATGCAATTTTAAGCAACTTTCTAATTTACGCCTATTATTAATTTTTTGTTCTCTTGGTATGCTTTGTTGAATGAGCAGCAATGTACTTCTGGTTGCTGACTGAACACATGGATGAGCCAATGACAATCGTTATATATATATGCAGCCCCAATCAGTAGATAGAACCTGAGATTTCCTAGATAAACATTTCAGCAAAGGATAACAAAAGAAGGAAGCAAATTAAATAATAGAAGTAAATTAGAAATGTATTTAAAATTGTATTCTCTATCTGATTCATGAAAGAAAAATGTTGGGTTTCATGTCCCTTTAAGTGAAATCTCATGAGATCACAGAGAAAGAGTTCATGACCTCAGCACTTCTGATGCTGATTGGCTGCTGTTCAAGTCTTCCTTTTTCTTTTACCTGCAGCTCAACAGTAAGTGAAAAATAGCTTATTACACAGCACTTACTCTGGTGGGCTGAGGAGATTTTGTGGTAAAATATCTTCTTTTTTTTACATAGAGATGTTCAGGTGATATTTTCCTGTCAGCATTTTATAGTTATGCTGCATCACTTTTAAGTGATATAGCATATGAGTATTGTGTCCCTTTAATACAACTTCAGAACTCTGGTTAACTGTTACTTGAGTCAAAAAAGCACATAAAAATTACATTTTAAAGTACAGTTAAATTCATAATAACACCAATAAAAATTATTAATAAAAATGTAATAAAATGGGGGGCGGAGCCAGCCATCGCACAGTATGGCTGCAAAAAGCTAAAGCTCCGTGATACCAGACGCTTCCAAGCAGCATCTTCACCACTGCAAAGGTGCTAGCCGAATTCTAGCAACAGATATTTACACCGGAACTCACCCGGAGCACAATGATCAAACCCCGGGCGAGCTAAAATAACGGAAAGCTGCGCAATGCAGCAAATGAAAACGGACAGCATATTAACTTCGGCCTAGGTGTATGACGCACATCACAAGCCTGCACAGATGCGGTAAAAACATAAAGACACTGGTGAACGACCGACTCCTGAAAAGCCAAAGGTATGAAAACTTCAACACAAGTTTAAACGCAATGGCATAACATACTATATAGAAACACACTAAGCCCTAAGAGCTACGGCACCACCTTAAAGAGCAAAGGCACACTAGCACCATACTCAGGCCTAACATATTGCCACGAGGGAAGAGACTTTAAACAATGCCTAATCTCATGCCACTATCCCCTCCATATATAGGCAATATAACCTTACTAAATGTGCACTTACTGAGGAGAAATCATACTCGCCCTGCATACCATAACCCACAGATCACTGGGCACCTTGCTATAGCGGAGCACCGCCATTATCACACGTGAGCAGGCCTAGGCTTAAAACGCTGCACCACCACACGCAGCACATCACCCAGGCACCGGACACCACTTTAAGCTTCTCCCAGAGAGAGATACTCATCCCCTGAACATCATATAAAAATGACATCTAAAAGGATATCAAAGTCAGACAAGCCAGCGAAAACTCAGACAGCCGCAACAACTAAACTTAACTTTTTCAAAGTGCTGGAAACTCCGGATCCAGAATCCCCCACATCACAAGATTCAGATGACATGCCACCAGCTACTAGACCTAACGCTCAAGGCACCCAGTTAGAAGAACCCCTTACAAGAGCAGACATTGACAACCTCCCTACTAAGGCAGATTTTGCAACTTTAATCTCACAAGTGGGAAAAATGATAAAAGATGGCCTAAGAGAGGTTAAAAAAGAACTATCAGAGTTAGGAGAAAGAGTGGTACACCTCGAGGAGGACATCAACCAAATCTACAATAATACTGATATTCAAAACAGATCTTTTGAATCCCACGACTCCCTAATTCAACAAATGCAATTACAATTAGAAGATCTGGACAACCGTGGTCGCCGCAATAATATCAGAGTGAGAGGTGTAACAGAGAAAATTGTCCCCAACCAAATTCCACAACATCTACAAGGACTTTTTAAATTCCTGCTGAGGGATGAAGAATTGCCAGACATGCCCATAGAAAGAGCCCACAGGGCACTAAGACCGAAGCCGCAAGATAACAAACCTCCTAGAGACATTGTTTTAAAAATGCAAACATTCACAGACAAGGAGAAAATCATGGAAGCCTCCAGGAAACTACGCCAGATCACATATGAAGGGGATAATATTCAAATCTACGCAGATCTAAGTAGTATCACCCTTAACAGAAGGCGAGAAGCCAGATACCTAACCCTTCATCTACAAAATCTGAAGATTCCCTACAGATGGGGCTTTCCTTTTTGCATCAAAGTTCTGCAAGGTACGAACATTGCAATATACAAATCACCTGACGACCTAGAAGAGTTCTGTAGCAAATTGAATATCCCACAACCCACACCACAGCTTCTAGGAGGATCAGCACCTGAGAAACCAACAACCTCTTCCAGCATACCGAAACCTCAGAGGCCGACATGGAACAGAATAAACAGGAAAAGGACACAACCATCAAGTAGCCAATTCAACCCAGAAACTAACCCCACATGAACATGCATGGCCACTATTACCTGTTTTAGCTTGTATCGCTCTTAATAATTGTTTACCTTGCAGATATACCAGCACCAAGACTTTGCCCTTATACAGGTATAAGAACTTGACTCAGAATGCCTGCAGGTAAAGCAAGTGAGTGAGTACACCTAACTTTAAAGTTGTTTAGAATTTCGAAGTAATCCTAATTTGTCTAATATAATTGAAACCCCTTGTTTAACACTATAGGAAGCAGTCTATACTCTCATGTTCATAAAACGTTATGAACGGGGTAGTATACCCTTAAACACTTGGTATTGTATATGTATATATGCAATTGTTGTATATAAGTTATATGTTATGAAGTTTGTTAATGTTTGTTATACTGGAACTGGAAATTTGACTTTAACAACTGCTATGTCTATGCTAACTTGGCAAGTAACACTTACTGATGAACAGAACCCATTGAGTGAATTACAGCACATACACCCCTTTACCACTACTCAACTTAGAAGACAGCTAAAACCCAAACATATACTCTAATGAGCGCACCACAATTCAAGATCATGACACAAAACACAAAGGGTCTAAACTCTCCCACAAAAAGATCGTTAGCTCTCAATTGGTTTTCTAAATCTAAAAATGAGATTATCTTCTTACAAGAAACCCATTTTAAGCACAAGGAGGAACCGAAGTTTCACTCTAAAAACTTCCCAACCGGATACTTCTGTTCGCACACACAGAAAAAGAAAAATGGAGTGGGAATCCTACTCCATAAATCCATCCATCTCCAAAATATTACCACGCACACTGACCCAGAGGGCAGATATTTGATTTTGGTTGGAGACCTTTTCAACAGACCAATCACGTTAGCGAACATATACGCACCCAACACCGGTCAAGCGAAATTCTTTTAAAAAGTCACAGGGAAACTATTAGAAATAGCAAAAGGAACTACCATTATAGCAGGAGACTTCAACATAGCACTCAACCCCAGATTAGACTGCTCAACGACCAAAAGCTCCCAGACCATAAACACTATCAAAACAGTCACACAAAGTTTGAAATCCCTATCTCTCTTAGACGCCTGGAGGGTTCACCACCCAACACAGAAAACCTACTCCTTTTACTCGAACCCCAAGAAATCTTACTCCAGATTAGATTACATTTGCATTGATCAATTAGGCCTATCACTTACTAGAGATTCAGACATCACCCCAACCCCATGGTCTGACCATTCGTCAGTATCACTGACCCTAGATTGGCCTGACAAACCTATTACAGATTTTAACTGGAGGTTGGATGATACACTGCTTATACATCCTCAAATCAAAAAGAAGATAGACAAAACACTCACTGAATACTTTCTTTTCAACAAACCCCCCCAATCCCATCCAATAACGATCTGGGAAGAACATAAAGCGGTAGTTAGGGGAGAACTTATTAAACAGAAAGCCATCCTCAAAAAAAAATGCAACTCAGAATATAAACAATTACTAGACCAACTTAAGGTGGCGGAATTTAATCACATGCACAACCCTGAATCGAATGACACCCTTAACACTCTCACTAAGATTAGACAAAACCTGAATAACTTACTAAAAACGGAAGTACATAGAAAAGCTTACTATCTAAAGAAACTATATTTTGTTGAAAGCAACAGAGCAGGACCCATACTAGCCAAAGCACTGAAACGGAAGAGCTACGCCAATTATATAAATAAAATCCAAGACAGCACAAACAAAGAAAAATATGACTGCAAGGACATAGCAAACACATTCAGCAGATATTATAGTCTTCTCTACAACATCCCTACAGATAACAGCATCCACAAGAAGACCCTTATAGATAAATACCTAGAAGAAGCAAATTTACCCAAATTAGACGAACCCCTTAGAGTCGCCCTAGATGACCCCTTCTCTGAGCAGGAAGTAGCTAAAGCGATCAATAGCTTACCTACCCATAAGAGCCCTGGCCCAGATGGCCTGACGAACGCCTACTATAAACAATTTAAGCAAATACTAACCCCCCACTTAACAAATCTATTTAACTCCCTAGAAGAAAATACCCCCATATCTCCACAACTACTCGAAGCACATATCACTGTAATACACAAAGAGGGCAAACCGATAACAGAGCCTAGCAGCTACCGACCAATCTCACTGCTAAACAGCGATATAAAAATTTATGCAAAAATTCTAGCACTAAGAATTAACTCGGTCCTACCTGACTTGATCCACTTAGACCAGGCGGGGTTTATCCCACTTAGAGAGACAAGAGATAACACCATTAGAACTACCCAGCTTATAGATTATGCCAACACCCACAAAATCCCTATGATCACAGTAGCCACAGATGCAGAGAAGGCCTTCGACAGGGTGGCCTGGCCATTCCTTCGAAGTGCACTTCACAGTTATGGATTTGGAGATGGAATAATAGGTAGAATCTTCCAACTATATTCAGCTCCCTCAGCAAGAGTCAAAGTTAATGGAGTATTATCCCACCCATTCAAAATTGCAAATGGAACAAGACAGGGCTGCCCTCTCTCCCCACTCCTTTTTGTGCTAACCATGGAAGCCTTAGCGGCTCATATTCGAGCTAACCCAGACATAAAGGGAATAAATATTGGCCCAAATCATTACAAAATCTCAATGTTTGCCGACGACATTCTCCTCACATTGACTTCCCCCACATGCTCCCTAGTTGCCCTAATGGAGGAATTTGACACCTTTAGCCACCTATCCAATTTCTTAATCAATAAACAGAAATCAGAGATCCTAAACATCTCCCTTCCCCAAAGAGACCTACAACACATTAAGAATATATGCCCATATAAAGTAAAGAACTCCCAACTAAAATACTTGGGAGTTCAGCTGACCCCAAAAATCTCACAACTATTTGACGCCAACTACAAACCCTTACTAACCGCTACCCAACACACCCTAAATACTTGGAGTGATAAACCCTTATCTTGGTGGGGGAGAATACAGGCCATAAAAATGACGATTCTCCCGAGAATCATATATATCTTCCAAACCGTACCTATATCCCTCCCCAAACACTACGTCCAACAACTCCAAAAAAGCATCAACACGTTCATTTGGGGAAAACAAAAGCCTCGCGTAAACGTGACCACATTACACAGAGCGACCAGAGGGGGGGGGGCTAGGGGCACCGAAGTTAGAAATGTATTATTACTCAGCGACCTTACAACGCATCCTTGACTGGCATAGCAAAAGCAAAGCTAAGGCATGGATTTCCCTAGACTCTCAAATATTAAAAGCGCCCAAACCCGGTTCAGTGTGCTGGATCCCCAAAAACTTAAGACCTGCAGTATGCCAGACCTCCCCAACCTTTAGACACATTTTCGATACCTGGGACTACCTAGTACGCAAATACCCAAAACTATCTTCACAACACTCCCCCTTAACGCCAATATCACAGAATATGGAACTCTCCGGAGGGTATGAACCCCTTAAAAACACTAAAGTCACTTGGGAATTACAGGACTCTGTTCCCATAATAACACTTTTAGATAAACGAACACTTAAGCCCAGACACAGCTTGACAGATGTGCTGGGTGGTGCATTCTCCTCCTGGTTAAAATATTCCCAACTCAACAATTTTATATGCAATAATCAAGCTAAGGAGAACTTGATAAGGTCACCCACACCCTTCGAACAATGCTGCCTATCAGCAATTCCCACTAGAGGTACCTTATCACTTGCAAAAAAAAAATGCTAGAAAATGCAGAACTGACCCCCCTCCCATCATATATTGCTCATTGGCAACAAGACCTAAAGATACAGCTAGATAAGAAGGAATGGAGGAAAATCTTTAACAATGCCCGAAAGTCATCAACTTCCACCAGATTTATAGAACTAAACTTTAAAATACTAACACGGTGGTATTTGACACCACATAGACTACATAAAATCTACCCCTCCTCTACAGCATCATGTTGGAGAGGATGTAGAGATCTGGGAACAATGGCACATATATGGTGGCATTGTGACAAGATAAAACCTTATTGGAAGTCGATAGAATCTCACCTAAAAAACATCCTAGGCAACGAATTTACATTACCCCCCACACTAGCGCTGTTTAACCTAAAACCAGGGATCTCATGTAAGATACGATCGACACTGTTGACAATATGCCTAAACAGTGCGAAAGCCTTAATAGCACTAAATTGGAAATCTCTCTCCGTCCCATTGAGCCAGCAATGGTTATCAAAAGTATCAGAAACTATACAACTAGAACAGTATGGATATTATAGACGCAACCAACTAGACCTATTCCTAGATGTCAGGTTTTATTGGGAGACACACCTCAACACCCTCAACGCTCAATAAAACCCTCAAACATTGAGACACCTTTGACTATAGTTAGGACCTAACACTAAGATAGATTAGACATGCAGACCATTATCAAGACACCAACTAAACTGCCTAGCCACAAAGACAATACGAAGACTGACCACCTTATAGTCACAAAAACCAGTTTCCAGTTGTTACCTTTATATTTATGTTATAGTTTGAAAAGTTATATTTCCGCTCTATGTCAAAACCCAACTATACGGTTTTCCACTCCCATCACTCCACAGTCCATGCAAGAACTTTGCTCACCCAGTCTCATAACGAGATTGCACAGGACACTAAAGAATGGACTGGAAAATGCTCATCCACTGTACCATTGTACGATATACCTTGTGGAAACCCTTTACACTATTGTATTATCTATATGGAAAACTAATAAAAATTGTTTTATAAAAAAAAAATGCAATAAAATGTTATAAGGGATCAAAGATATGAGATGTCAGTGCTTTTACATAGGGATCCATAGAAAAACATGTATAAATATATGTATGTATATAAATATATATACAGGGAGTGCAGAATTATTAGGCAAATGAGTATTTTGACCACATCATCCTCTTTATGCATGTTGTCTTACTCCAAGCTGTATAGGCTCGAAAGCCTACTACCAATTAAGCATATTAGGTGATGTGCATCTCTGTAATGAGAAGGGGTGTGGTCTAATGACATCAACACCCTATATCAGGTGTGTATAATTATAAGGCAACTTCCTTTCCTTTGGCAAAATGGGTCAAAAGAAGGACTTGACAGGCTCAGAAAAGTAAAAAATAGTAAGATATCTTGCAGAGGGATGCAGCACTCTTAAAATTGCAAAGCTTCTGAAGCGTGATCATCGAACAATCAAGCGTTTCATTCAAAATAGTCAACAGGGTCGCAAGAAGCGTGTGGAAAAACCAAGGCGCAAAATAACTGCCCATTGAGAAAAGTCAAGCGTGCAGCTGCCAAGATGCCACTTGCCACGAGTTTGGCCATATTTCAGAGCTGCAACATCACTGGAGTGCCCAAAAGCACAAGGTGTGCAATACTCAGAGACATGGCCAAGGTAAGAAAGGCTGAAAGACGACCACCACTGAACAAGACACACAAGCTGAAACGTCAAGACTGGGCCAAGAAATATCTCAAGACTGATTTTTCTAAGGTTTTATGGACTGATGAAATGAGAGTGAGTCTTGATGGGCCAGATGGATGGGCCTGTGGCTGGATTGGTAAAGGGCAGAGAGCTCCAGTCCGACTCAGACGCCAGCAAGGTAGAGGTGGAGTACTGGTTTGGGCTGGTATCATCAAAGATGAGCTTGTGGGGCCTTTTCGGGTTGAGGATGGAGTCAAGCTCAACTCCCAGTCCTACTGCCAGTTTCTGGAAGACACCTTCTTCAAGCAGTGGTACAGGAAGAAGTCTGCATCCTTCAAGAAAAACATGATTTTCATGCAGGACAATGCTCCATCACACGCGTCCAAGTACTCCACAGCGTGGCTGGCAAGAAAGGGTATAAAAGCAGAAAATCTAATGACATGGCCTCCTTGTTCACCTGATCTGAACCCCATTGAGAACCTGTGGTCCATCATCAAATGTGAGATTTACAAGGAGGGAAAACAGTACACCTCTCTGAACAGTGTCTGGGAGGCTGTGGTTGCTGCTGCACGCAATGTTGATGGTGAACAGATCAAAACACTGACAGAATCCATGGATGGCAGGCTTTTGAGTGTCCTTGCAAAGAAAGGTGGCTATATTGGTCACTGATTTGTTTTTGTTTTGTTTTTGAATGTCAGAAATGTATATTTGTGAATGTTGAGATGTTATATTGGTTTCACTGGTAAAAATAAATAATTGAAATGGGTATATATTTGTTTTTTGTTAAGTTGCCTAATAATTATGCACAGTAATAGTCACCTGCACACACAGATATCCCCCTAAACTAGCTATAACTAAAAACAAACTAAAAACTACTTCCAAAACTATTCAGCTTTGATATTAATGAGTTTTTTGGGTTCATTGAGAACATGGTTGTTGTTCAATAATAAAATTAATCCTCAAAAATACAACTTGCCTAATAATTCTGCACTCCCTGTATATATATTGTATATACATGTATTTCTATACATATGCATATATGTATTTATATGTGTATATTTACAGATATATAAATACAGATATACATATTTACTGCAATACATGCATATATCTCATTGCAATCCTGCGCTCGTGTTTGTGTAAGCTGGCCGCTGTTTTATTAAATTTATTAAAGTGCGGACGGATATACGCTGTCGGCATTTATCATTGCACCAGCAGTTCTTGTGAACTGCTGGTGCAATGCCGCCCCTGCAGATTTGTGGCCAGGGGGTGTCAATCAACCCGATCGTATTAGATCGGGTTGATTTCTGTCCGCCGC
Organism: Bombina bombina; assembly: GCF_027579735.1. NCBI lineage: Eukaryota > Metazoa > Chordata > Amphibia > Anura > Bombinatoridae > Bombina > Bombina bombina. The sequence goes on from NC_069502.1 coordinate 645,297,095, forward strand.
CTCAGAGCAGGCGGACAGTTTATGGGGAAGCGGCCTTTATAGACCGCTGCTTTATAACTTCTGATTCCAATGAGCCTGAAGGCTTGCCGGAAACATAGGACATCAAGCTCCGTATGGAGATTGATAAATTGACCCCTATGGGGGTGAATACAATCCTGCGTTCGAAACTTCACAAAGTCTTTTTTTCTGCATGAGGATGCAACAGGGAGAGCGCAAAGTTTTACTTGCGATCTGTAAAATGTGCGCATTGGTAAAAAAAGTTGAGGGCAAATAAACCACTTGCGGTACTCAAATTTGAGATTCACTCATAATCTAGCTCTAAATGCATATAATACATATTTTTAATAGACATTTTATATTATGAAGTGGTCGTTACGGATGTCAGTATTAAAACATATCTTATTTACTTTCAATATAGTGCATAGTTGAAAACTGCCTGTTAAAAGCAGCATAAGCTTAGTTCTCTGCAAGCAACTGCACTGCATGGGCTAACTTGGCTATGAGGACACTAAAATTATAATTATTTCTTGCTTGTAATAAAATAGGTTTATATACTGCCTCATGAGTCAAACTCATAAACCATTTGAACTGATCTCTGCTGAGTATCATGAAGGTAATATTAAAACATAATAAACACATAGTGAACATAATATAACAGGATTATAAATCCAGAGGTTTGTGTGAGTCAAGGAAACAAATTTAATTAGGTGTTTATTTTAAATCAGATTTCTTTAAAGGGGCAGTATACTGTAAAATAGTTTTTCCCTATATGTGTTTCCAATGACTTTTTATACCAGCAGCAGAGTATAAAATGTATAAGAAATTGCTTCTTTAGGTTTTATTTTGTATATGAAATAGCTGGTTTTGATCTTTGACACTACAACTTATCAAAATGGGCTGAGCTTGCATATCTTACGTTGTCACTTTATCTACACACAAATGTTTATCTCTGTTTGTATACCAAATAAAAATGCTTAGGCCTCAAAATATGCTAAGGAAAGGGGCATGTCCGAGCGATGCCGGAATTTTAATTCGGAGGGGGGGCCCTATTTTAAGTGTACCTACACGGTGCAGAAAGTGCGCTCATTAAAACTAAAATTAGTTTCTGTGTAGGCACACTTCAAATATTGCCAAGAGGATCTAAGTTTAATTACACCTAAACTAACTAGCTCAGGTAAAGAAGTCTCGGCAGCTGATTGTTAGAGAGACAAACATGACCGCTACCCTCCTCGCAACCTGCACTTTGCCACTTCAAACGTATTGATCTTGTGTCAATATGTCCACAGCATAATGCAGGCAGCTCCCACTAGCACACCCCACTTACTCCCCCTGAAGGCCTGTAACTATGTCACATCTAACCTAGACCCCCCTAGACCTCGCTACTTCCAACCACACACCTACGTCACAGCTAACTTACATTCCCACTGCACCACCCAGCTAACTGCCCCTGACCGCCTACACATATGTCACACTTAACCTACACCCCCGGAATGTCCAGCTAAGTCTCTAATGCCGCCTACATTGACATAATGTCTAAACTACACTCCCCTGAATGCCCAGCTAAATGCCTACTGTAAAATAATAACTCACTATAATAAACTATACTAGAAATAATAAACCTCCCCATTATAAATATGAAGCTATGTCGCAGTTATAATCAATGTTTAAATAATGTGTCACAGAGATGAGCTAAAAAGAGCTCACCGGCCTAGCCGGGCTCCTGGAGCTCAGCGCTAGAATTGAGCCTTGGTCCACTGCTTCTTAAAATGGGTGTCGATCGACTAGGGTGCAAGGTATCAAGTAAGTCTTTAGGTATGTTGTTAGCAATTTGATTAGGCACCTAGGGATACCACTTGTATCGGGGTGCTACCTTCTAAGAAATAGGGGGACACTTCATATGCAGTCTCCCAGGATCAGGGCTCCCCAAAGAGAGTCAAAGATAGTGGAGGTGGTGGAAGAGGTAGCAGAAGTCCGCCTCCACTGCTGCAAAGATGGGCCCTAGGGACCTGGATGAAGAGGGCCCCGTGTGTAGAAGAAGATACGAAGTGTAGGCGGCGGAAGAGGCCGCCGAAGTCCGCCTCCTCTGTCATGAAGATGGGCCCCTGGTGCCTGGATGAAGAGAGCCTAACATTGGATTAAGAGGAGCCGGATTACCCAACAAATGTGAATACAACTATTGGGGTTAGGGCTTTTTTTGGGTGGGTTTTTATTTTTAAAATTAGGGTTTTTCCTTTTGTAGGCTAGTTTTTTTAAGTTAGATTTTGTTATTTTGGGGGGTGGGGGTAACTTGTAATGTAGGGGTTTGATGGGGGGCTTAATTTTTTTTATTTTTATTTGTAGAAGAGCTGATCACTTTAGGGTAATGCCCTACAAAAGGCCTTTTTAAAGGGCTATTGGAATTTTTTTTAGAGTTAGGATTTTTTGTTTTGTTTTGGGTGTTTTTTATTTTTTTTTATGGGCCATGTAGTTTAGCTAGTGTTAGGCATAATGGTGTTTTTTTAATTTGGATACTGTAGTTTATTTTTTTTAACCTAGCTTTTTATTTTTTGTAAATTAGCTTTTTTGTGGTAATTTAGTGGGGTTAATTTAGTAGGAGGTTAGGTGTTAGGAACAGTAGTGTTAGATTGTGTTTGGGGTTGTGGAGGTTTATTTATTTATTTTTTTAAATTAGATTTTAATTGTAAATTAGGGGGTTTAGAGGAGGTTTAGGTGTTGTTAGTTTGCGTTTGGGGTATGTGGCAGCATAGGGGTTAACAGAATTGTACTTGCAGTGGGTGTATGGCAGCATAGGAGTTTCTAGTTAGAGACATAGAGACATAGGGGTTAATAGTTAGTTTATTGCAATGGGTATGTGGCAGCATAGGGGTTTATAGCTAGAGATATAGGGGCCAATTTATCAAGGGCCGAATGGCCCCTGATGCTCCTGTTTCAGTGCAAGCCTTCATATAGTAAATGCCTCTCGGCAATTCCGCTTTGTCGAGAGCTTAGAATATTTTGTCAGGCACGCTCGACATAGAGACGGATCCCTTTGAATATTTTTCCGCCTTGTAGCACTTTTGACCATTGGGGCCTTAGAGAGAGTAATTAGAAATTAACATTTTATTACTTTTCTCTCACACCATCTCACCTACATCACAAAGGGAGTGTGATTTCTTCTGCTGGCTATATTTACACAGCTTTTTTTATAGCCTATACTTATAACTTTAAGCATAGGTAGGGATATGGCAGGCAAATTCAGCTATTTTAATTGCTGATATAAAGGCAAAAGAGCAATTTGTAAACAATGTAATACACTCTAGAAAGTTAAATTAATCATTGGGAGCAAATTAAAGGGGGGAGCATGTTTGGGTAAATTGTCCCTTTTAAAAGCACATACATATATATGCACATACATGCCACATCCAGCTACTCTTTTATCCATATTAATTATTGACAGACATAGATTTTACCACTAATGTTCTAAATGTTACCATTTACTCGTTGCCATGGTGTTATCTGCACATGCACAAATTGTTGTCACAATGCAATGTTTTCCTGGCTTATTTTAGTATTTATATACTGAGGGATAAGAAATTAAAATGCTATGCAACTTTCATGTTCGTGCCTAGATTACAAGTGGAGTGCAAACTTTGTTCGAGCGCAATCGATAGCTCTTCTATTTTTGTTCTTATATTGCAAGGCCAAAGAAATTTTTTAGCTCTTGAGCAACAGCATCGCTTCTACATGTCAGGTAGCATGGGTGCGCTTAAAGGGGCATTCCAGTCAAAATATAAACGCCCATAGATGAATTAGATATTTGAATAGAAACACATTTGCAATATACATGTAACGAAGAAGAAGAGACATCCATAAAGTATAAAACCAGCTTTATTCAAGATTCTTTAAAAGGTGAAGCATACAGAGACACAGATCTGGCTGGTGTTACGCGTTTCGGCTTGTACCATATTCATAGACCTAGTAGCTTGACAGCCAGGTGAGCTTAAAAACCACATGAAACAATTTCATTGGATAGTGCTGATTGGAAGAAAAACTCCTCCTACAATCTTTTCGAAAGATGTATCAAAACAAATTGTAAAACATTGCAGCATAACATTTTATACTGCAATGTTTTACAATTTGTTTTGACACGTTTGTTTTGACACACGGTAAGAATTCTTTTTGACTTTTTTTGCCGGGTTCTTAGTTGGTTTTTAAGCACACCTGTCTGAGAGACGGAGCTTTTCTTTTGTCTTATAGCTAGATATTCTCAGTGCACCAGCATTTTAAATACTACAGCTGCTCAGAGCATCAGTGGGGCTTGTATCATGTCAGCAATTAACAAATTGAGTCATTGCCAGATGGTACAAGCACCTTAAGCAATCTGTGCTAGTGCTGTGTTTAAAATGCTGGTGCATGGTGCATACTTTTGAAACAATTATAGCTTTTATTAGAAGCATTTTTGCCAATACATGTATATTAAAAAAATGCTTCTATTCAAAACTGAACTGCATCTATGAAGATTAAAATTTGGCTGGAATGTCCCTTTAATCCATCACATAATACACTTCTATTGGGGCTTGCAGTAAAATTCCTATTAATCCTAAAAGGGATACTACCTATCATTACAAGTGTCCATAGCAACAAAGTGCCCATTCTTGGGTTCAACTAAACATTGATGAATTAGTGGTCAATACATGCACTCAGAGATCACTATTTAAAATGTAAGTATATACAAGACAATTGGAAAACCCTCCAACCACGTGACTAGGTGTAAGTAACATGCGTAACAGTCACAGAACTCTGACATCATAGGACACTGTGGCTGGTTAGTGATTAGTGTGCACCAAGACCTGGGAGATCCTAAACTTAATGAGCTGCAACACTATGCATAAAAACTTTTATCATAGTGATTATATATATATATGTGTGTGTGTCCCATAAGACTTTATTTACTGAATGGATACTTTATTTTATTCCATTATAAGACTTTAGGCAAAGGTGTATTCATTCCCTTATAAGGGTGCAAGAATACCTAAGTGCCAAGATGACAACACCCATGAAGATGCAGGGCTTCACCAGCACTTTTAAGTGGCTAAAATTAGATAACAGCTTTAAAGAGAGCTTCAGGTAAACGAATAGCAGGGTTATTTGTAAAAATAATGCAGCAGTTGTTGTGCCCAGCAGTTTTATGCCCCTTTAAATGCTTAGGGGCCTATTTAATATGGTGCGAGCGGACATGATCCGATATTGTGGATCATGTCCGCTGCATATCGATAAATGCAGACAGCGTATCATTGCACCACTGGTGCAATGTCGCCCCCTGCAGATTCACGGCCAATCAGCCGCTAGCAGGGGGTGTCAATCAACCCGATCGTATTCGATCAGGTTAATTTCTGTCTGCCGCCTCAGAGCAGGCGGACAGGTTATGAAGCAGCGGTCTTTAATCCATACGGAGCTTGATAAATATGCCCCTTAGTCTGCTTAACCTAATGGAGGTAATGCCTTTATTTTCCTAACACAAACCCATTTCCTCATAATTTCTACGTCTATTCCAATTTTCACTAACATTCTAAGCATATATTAACACAAAATGATAGGAAACAGATAATTCAACATGTGATCTTGTTAGGAGATTTTAATAACCCGCATGTTAACATACATAGCAGCCACTAGCAACAATGGCCCCAATTGATCATTAGATGGATAGACAAGGTTCTCAGCTAAGGAACCTGTGTAGACACCTTTGCAGTAAGTTTATAGTGGATACTGTATGTCTACTGCTAGCTTAATGCACAAGTATTTTCCTGTGCAGTGCTGCTCACTTCTCTCACGTGAAAGTCTGGGGGATTTATCTCCACCACCTTTGAGATGGCCGAGAGGTTAAATAGCAGGGGTTGCAAGGACACCAAAGAAGCCTCCGCTGCTTAATAAATGGAGTGCAAAGTATCAATGTACTATATTGTTCTCCTTTCCAATTAGCTGCATACAAACTACTTTCATGTCAGTGTGAGAAAAGTCTGTAAAAACTAAGGTGGCTCCAGAAATATATTTATTCCAGGTGGTCTAATGTATTCAAATACAAGAGTTTGTCAGAGATTGGAAACTACAGCACAAGTTAAACTCACTGACATTTATTTGGAGCAGCACATTGCAAAAGATTGTCATATACTCTTATGCAGTGGGGAAATGTTATATTGACTAAGATAAGGACTTTCACTACTTGAGATTTCTATGCCTAAATGTTTTCTAAGGAGCCTAGTCACTAACATTAGGAGTATATTGATTAACTAGTAAAGGTTATCTGTTACATTTTCCACTATCATACCAAAACCACTGTATGAATATAACTGGCCTATTCTTCTTCCTGAACTCAACAAAAAAGAAATAAAACATTTCAAGCAAAGATATAATATAAATAAAATGTTAGCCCTAAATCCCAAAAACAGAATCCTTTGGAATACAAGTTTAAGCCCTTGGCACTTTGAATTACATTTGTACTCCAATTAATGTAATATACTTTATTATAAAGACTTTGCTTGCTCATTATCTTGAAAATTTAACATAAAAATGTTGAATATAAAATATTTAGTATAGAGCAAATTAAAACTCTGGTTTTGCAAGCAATCTGCAGGTATTCGTGTAATTCATATTTGAAAGACCTGGTTTAATTTTAGTTTAAAGAAGCAGTGGAGATTGTGTAATGCTACTATTAAAACTAATCATCTGCTTAACGTAAAATTCAAGCAAGCATAAGAAAAAAACCTGAAGTGCTCTTTTTATAATATGATTTTGCAAAAGGCACAAGTATCAAATCAGACATAATTTTGCATAAATATTCTAGGAAAGCACTTCAAGTTTTAAGTAACAGCATGTCCTAAAAACTAAATGCATATTTTGCAGATGCTACATTTTTTCATATTAATAAAACTGAATGAATTATTCACATATTTGCATGTGGATTTTTTCGCTTTCTTTCTTTCTTTCTTCCTTTTGTTTTCTGCCAACGGTTATCCCATGTTTTTAAATTTTAATAGATTGTACCAAAAATGTATAAAGCAAGCATATGTCTAGGAATATATGTGATATTTAAACATAGGGTAATATATCTTAGTAAATAAAGGACTCTATAGTGATGAACTAGTAACCAATACCCATAAAGATACTGATACCAAAGAGACGGGACATACATGTGGCAATAAATTAAGGGGCTATGGGTCCCATTTATGAAGCAACTTCTGAACTACTGTGGAGTAGGCTTGATGCAAGCCTGAAACAGCAAGTTAAAAAGCAGCAGTCTTAAAGGGACATAACAGAAAATGATCCAATGTGTAAGAACATTTTAATATTGCATTATCACTTGCATATAACTATGTGTTTGACCTCTGCAAAGTTGAAGTCAGCTTTAGAGCAACACTGCACTACTGGGAGATAGCTGAAGACATTTGGTGAGCCAATGAAAAGAGTCAATAGTGTGTAGCCAACGATCACTTGCTAGGTTGTAGTATTGCATTGTTGCTGTTGAGCATATGTGCCTATAGTAAATATATTACATCTGAACAATAAAAGGGAATTTAAAAGTGTCTTAAAATGACATGCTTTATCTAAATCAGGAAATTTTAATTTGACTATCACACCCCTTTAAGACTAATACTTCATAACCTCCCCACTACCTCTGAGGTAGCTTGACAGGACTAGGTAGCTTGACAGGAAGATACAAAATACTTCTGCAACTACAACTGCCAGCAATACATGCAACACTGGCAGGGAGAACAGGTGGACAGGTTCCCTATCTGAAAACATTCCACAACTGTCCCTTGTCTAAGATATTTCCTGTGAATAATTAAAAAAACTTAAAGGAACTCTAAAGTCAAAATTAAACTTTCATTATTCAGATCTATGGGCCGATTTATCAATGTCTGGCGGACATGATCCGCTGTAGCAGATCATGTCCGCCAGACATACGCTGTCAGCATTTAACATTGCATTCCGCCCCCTGCAGATTTGCGGCCAATCGGTCTCCAGCAGGGGGTGTCAATCAACCCGATCCTACACAATAGGGCGGATTGATGTCCGCAGATGATCGGAACAGCTAATAGAATGCAAGCTCAATCTGATTGGCTGATTGGATCAGCCAATCGGATTGAACTTGAATCTGATTGGCTGATTCAATCAGCCAATCAGATTTTTCCTGCCTTAATTCCGATTGGCTGATAGAATCCTATCAGCCAATCTGAATTCGAGGGACGCCCATCTTGGATAACGTCACTTAAAGGAACCTTCATTCGTCGGGAGTTGCCGGAAGAAGAGGATGGATCCGCGTCGGCTGCTTCAAGATGGTCCTGCTCCGCGCCGGATGGATGAAGATAGAAGACGCCGCCTGGATGAACATGTCTATCGGTCCGGATGTCCTCTTCTTGCCGGATAGGATGAAGACTTCGGAGCCTCTTCTGGACCTCTTCTTGCCGGATAGGATGAAGACTTCGGACCCTCTTGTGGACGGATCGGTGATACCCGGCGTGGTGAAGATAAGGTAGGGAGATCTTCAGGGGCTTAGTGTTAGGTTTTTTAAGGGGCGTTTGGGTTAGATTAGGGTTATGTGGGTGGTGGGTTGTAAATGTTGGGGGGGTATTGTATGTTTTTTTTAAATGCAAAAGAGCTGTTTACTTTGGGGCATGCCCCTTTTAAGGGCTGGTAAGGTAAAAGAGCTGTTAACTTTTTATTTTAGAATAGGGTAGGACATTTTTTTATTTTGGGGGGCTTTGTTATTTTTTAGGGGGCTTAGAGTAGGTGTAATTAGTTTAAAATTTTTGTAATCTTTTTTTATTTTTTGTAATTTAGTGTTTTTGTTTTTTTGTAATTTAGTTTAGTTGATTTAATTGTAGATAATTGTAGGTAGTTTATTTAATTAATTTATTGATAGTGTAGTGTTAGGTTTAATTGTAACTTAGGTTAGGATTTATTTTACAGGTAATTTTGTAATTATTTTAACTAGGTAGCTATTAAATAGTTATTAACTATTTAATAGCTATTGTACCTGGATAAAATAAATACAAAGTTGCCTGTAAAATAAATATAAATCCTAAAATAGCTACAATATAATTATTTGTTAAATTGTAGCTATATTAGGGTTTATTTTACAGGTAAGTATTTAGCTTTAAATACGATTAATTTATTTAATAAGATTTATTTTATTTCATTAGATTTAAATTATATTTAACTTAGGGGGTGTTAGGGTTAGGGTTAGACTTAGCTTTAGGGGTTAATACATTTATTAGCGTAGTGGCGAGGTCCGGTCGGCAGATTAGTGGTTAATAAGTGTAGGTAGGTAGCTGCGACATTGGGGGGGCAGATTAGGGGTTAATAAATATAATATAGGGGTCGGCGATGTTAGGGGCAGCAGATTAGGGGTACATAGGGATAATGTAGGTTGCGGCGGTGTACGGAGCGGCAGATTAGGCGTTAATAATAAAATGCAGGGGTCAGCGATAGCGTGGGCGGCAGATTAGGGGTTAATAAGTGTAAGGTTAGGGGTGTTTAGACTCGGGGTACATGTTAGGGTGTTAGGTGCAGACTTAGGAAGTGTTTCACCATAGGAAACAATGGGGCTGCGTTAGGAGCTGAACGCTGCTTTTTTTCTCTGCAAACTGCCCACTTATTTCAGTTCTTTTGACAGACATCCATTTTAGCCAATCAAAACTGTCTCACTGGAACTTCATGTGCGTGAGCACAGTGGTATTTATATGACACACATGAACTAACACCCTCTAGTGGTAAAAAACTGTCAAAATACCCTGAGAGAAGAGGTGGACTTCAAGGGCTTAGAAATTAGCATATGAACCTCCTAGGTTTAGTTTTCAACTAAGAATGCCAAGAGAACAAAGCAAAATTGGTGATAAAAGTAAATTGGAAAATTGTTTAACCCCTTAACGACCAAGGACATGCCAGGCACGTCCTACAAAAAATGGTCATTAACGACTAAGGACATGACTGGTACGTCATCCTGATCGCTTCCAGGGTATTGCAGCGATGCCTCAATATTGAGGTATCCTGCAATACCCTTTTTTAAGCATTTGATGCAGAGAGAGACACTATGTGGCCCTCTCTGCTTCGGCCAGGAATGGTGCCGATCATTGGTGGCATGGGAGGGCTTAGAGGGATGCGGGTGGGCAACCTATCGCTGGTAGCTTCCTGTCAGTGGGGATGATGGTGGCATAAAATATACCAAAATGGGCCTAGATCAATACTTTGGGTTGTCTACTAAAAATATATATTTATATATATATATATATATATATATATATATATATATATATATATATATATATATATAAATATCCTCCAAAGAGAGATAAGCACAGTCTTACATTACCACAACTGCCAGGGTGCACTTCATATAAATTGTATCCATTCCTCGTTTGCAAGAAGGCACTCACTGGTCTTTAGTAAAAAACAACTTTTAATTCATAGATTTAAAAAGCAATTACATCCATAACGTTTCGATGTCGTTATGACATCTTTGTCAAATGTTCTGCTAACATCACTAATGTAGGACAAACATGTTTCCAAAGTAGAAAATCGCTGATTTTTTTCTACTTTGGAAACATGTTTGTCCTACATTGGTGATGTTAGCAGAAGATTTGACAAAGATGTCATAACGACATCGAAACGTTATGGATGTAATTGCTTTTTAAATCTATGAATTAAAAGTTGTTTTTTACTAAAGACCAGTGAGTGCCTTCTTGCAAACGAGGAATATATATATATATATATATATATATATATATATATATATATATATATACACACACATGTGAAGGGATATTCAGGGATTCCTGACAGATATCAGTATTCAAATGTAACTATTGCTAATTTTGAAAAAAAAATGGTTTGGAAATAGCAAAGTGCTATAACTTGCTAAAAAAGCAAAGAACATATAAACATTGAGTATTTCTAATATCAGGACAAAATTTAGAAACTATTTAGCATGGGTGTTTTTTGGTGGTTGTAGATGTGTAACAGATTTTGGGGTTCAACGTTAGAAAAAGTGTGTTTTTTTTCATCATATTTTATATTTTTTTATAGTACGGTAAATTATAAGATATGATGAAAATTATAAGATAATAATATCTTTAGAAAGTCCATTTAATGGAGAGAAAAACTGTATATAATATGTGTGGGTACAGTAAATGAGTAAGAGGAAAACTACAGCTAAACACAAACACCACAGAAATGTAAAAATAGCCCTGTCTGGACCCGGGTAAGAAAAGTGAAAAATGGTCCGGTCACTAAGGGGTTAAAATTACATTCTCTATCTCAATCATGAAATTTAATTTTGGTTATACTGTCCCTTTAAGGACAACCAAATCTATAGTGAAGTGAGCTTGTTTGTTTTCTCATAGCTCATCCATTTGAAGTACCAATATCCGATTCTCTAAGTATCTTCATTAGAAATTATTAGAAATGTAAACATTTAAAAATGATTTGTTAATTTTCTTAATGGCACAGGGGATAGAATATCTTGCTGCTAACCTTCACAGGTTCCTCGAGGTAAATTGTATTTTTATTTTTTTATTTCAATAGTGAAATAAGAGTTCAGACTTAAATGTTCTAAACTTACAAAAAGATTTATGGTTCATTTTATGCATGTTTTGAGGACAAATATATGTGCAGTTAGTGAAAATCTTTGCTTGTAAACGCACATTTAATTTTTGTGTATCGTTATCACATATATAACTACTAACTTAAATTAAATTTATCAGGCATCCAGTAAGCTCAGGAGGTAGAGTACTTAACTCCTTAGTTGAAATGTATAGGATGAAAACATATTGTGCAGTGCTGCCCCAATTACATGAAAGCAGGGGCTGTCAATCACGCTGATCAAATTAGTCCATGTTGAATTTAATCCACCAGAACAGAGATGGTGGAGAGGTTAAAGGACCATTACATACAGTAAAACTGCATAATCTACAAATGCATTATAATAAAACACTTAACCTGAATTTCAAATTACTAGTAGATTTTTCTGATAAATTTACTTCCATTTTCCCTGACTTTTGTATCAAGTGACAGCCATCAGCCAATCGCAAAAGGTATATATGTATAAACTGTGAATTGTTGCAGTAGAAAATGGTGCCTAAGAAAGTGTGCATAAAAAAAAATTGGCTAGATTACGAGTTTTGCGTTAGGCTTAAAATGAAGCTTTGGCCGGTCCCAACGCTGCTTTTTAACGCCCGCTGGTATTACGAGTCTTGCAGGTACAGGTTTACCGCTCACTTTTTTGGACAGACTTGGAAATACCACAAATCCACTTACGTAAATTGCGTATCCTCTTTTTTCAATGGGACTTGCATAGCGCCAGTATTACGAGTCTGCCAAAAAGTGAGCGGTAGACCCTCTCCTGTCAAGACTGGTACCGCATTTTAAAGTCAGTAGTTAAGAGTTTTACACTACAACGCCACAGCATAAAACTCTTAACTAAAGTGCTAAAAAGTACACTAACACCCATAAACTACCTATTAACCCCTAAACCGAGGCCCTTCCAGATCGCAAACACTAAAGGAAAATTTTTAACCCCTAATCTGCTGAACCGGACGTCACTGCCACTATAATAAATATATTAACCCCTAAACCGCCACACTCCCACCCTGCAAACATTAGTTAAATATTATTAACCCCTAATCTGCCATCCCTAACATCGCCGACACCTACCTACATTTATTAACCCCTAATCTGCCGCCCCCAACGTCGCCGCCACTATACTAAAGATATTAACCCCTAAATCTAAGTCTAACCCTAACCCCCCCTAATTTAAATATAATTTAAATAAATGTAAATAAAATTACTATAATTAACTAAATTATTCCTATTTAAAACTAAATACTTACTTGTAAAATAAACTCTAAGCTAGCTGCAATATAATTAATAGTTACATTGTATCTAGCTTAGGGTTTATGTTTATTTTACAGGCAAGTTTGTATTTTTTTTAACTAGGTAGAATAGTTATTAAGTAGTTATTAACTATTTAATAAACTACCTAGCTAAAATAAATACAAAAGTAACTGTAAAATAAAACCTAACCTAAGTTACACTAACACCTAACACTACACTATAATTAAATTAATTCCCTAAATTAAATACAATTAAATGAAATTAGCTAAAGTACAAAAAAAACAAACACTAAATTACAGAAAATAATAAACAAATTACAAGATTTTTAAACTAATTACACCTAATCTAATCCCCCTAACAAAATAAAAAAGCCCCCAAAATAACACCTAACACTACACTATAATTAAATTAATTCCCTAAATTAAATACAATTAAATACAATTAGCTAAAGTAAAAAAAACAAACAAACACTAAATTACAGAAAATAATAAACAAATAACAAGAATTGTAAACTAATTACACCTAATCTAATCCCCCTAACAAAATAAAAAAGCCCCCAAAATAACACCTAACACTACACTATAATTAAATTAATTCCCTAAATTAAATACAATTAAATACAATTAGCTAAAGTAAAAAAAACAAACAAACACTAAATTACAGAAAATAATAAACAAATTACAAGAATTGTAAACTAATTACACCTAATCTAATCCCCCTAACAAAATAAAAAAGCCCCCCCAAAATTGCATTGCCCCAAAGTAATCAGCTCTTTTACCTGTAAAAAAATTGCAAATCCCCCCCCAACATTAAAACCCACCACCCACACAACCAACCCTACTCTAAAACCCACCCAATACCCCCTTAAAAAAACCTAACACTAACCCCTTGAAGATCATCTTACCGGGAGAAGTCTTCATCCAACCGGGCCGAAGTCCTCAACGAATCCGGCAGAAGTGGTCCTCCAGATGGGCAAAAGTGGTCCTCCAGACGGGCAGAAGTCTTCATTCAGACGGCATCTTCTATCTTCATCCATCCGGCGCGGAGCGGGTCCATCTTCAAGACATCCAACGCGGAGCATCCTCTTCTTTCCACGGCAACTGAAGAATGAAGGTACCTTTAAGTGATGTCATCTAAGATGGCGTCCCTTCAATTCCGATTGGCTGATAGAATTCTATCAGCCAATAGGAATTAAAGTAGAAAAATCCTATTGGCTCATGCAATCGGCCAATAGGATTGAGCTGGCATTCTATTGGCTGATTGGACAGCCAATAGAATGCCAGCTCAATCCTATTGGCTGATTGGATCAGCCAATAGGATTGGACTTCAATCCTATTGGCTGATTGCATCAGCCAATAGGATTTTTCCTACCTTAATTCCGATTAGATGATAGAATTCAATTAGCCATTCGGAATTGAAGGGACGCCATCTTGGATGACGTCACTTAAAGGAACCTTCATTCTTCAGTTGCCGTGGAAAGAAGAGGATGCTCCGCGTCAGATGTCTTGAAGATGGAGCAGCTCCGCGCCAGATGGATAAAGATAGAAGATGCCGTCTGGATGAAGACTTCTGCCCGTCTGGAGGACCACTTCTGCCGGATTCGTTGAGGACTTCGGCCCAGTTGGATGAAGACTTCTCCCGGTAAGGTGATCTTCAAGGGGTTAGTGTTAGGTTTTTTTAAGGCGGTATTGGGTGGGTTTTAGAGTAGGGTTGGTTGTGTGGGTGGTGGGTTTTAATGTTGGGGGGGATTTTTTTTTTTTTTTTTTACAGGTAAAACAGCTGATTACTTTGGGGCAATGCCCCGCAAAAGGCCCTTTTAAGGGCTATATGTAATTTAGTGTAGGGTAGGGCTTTTTTATTTTGGGGGGGCTTTTTTATTTTGTTAGGGGGATTAGATTAGGTGTAATTAGTTTAAAAATCTTGTAATTTATTTATTATTTTCTGTAATTTAGTGGGTTTTTTTTTTACTTTAGCTAATTTTATTTAATTGTATTTAATTGTATTTAATTTAGGGAATTAATTTAATTATAGTGTAGTGTTAGGTGTTAGTGTAACTTAGGTTAGGTTTTATTTTACAGGTACTTTTGTATTTATTTTAGCTAGGTAGTTTATTAAATAGTTCATAGCTATTTAATAACTATTCTACCTAGTTAAAATAAATACAAATTTGCCTGTAAAATAAAAATAAACCCTAAGCTAGATAACTATTAGTTATATTGTAGCTAATTTAGGGTTTATTTTACAGGTAAGTATTTCGTTTTAAATAGGAAAATTTAGTTGATTATAGTAATTTTATTTAGATTTATTTAAATTATATTTAAGTTAGAGGGGTTAGAGTTAGACTTAGGTTTAGGGGTTAATATGTTTATTATAGTGGTGGCGACGTTGGGGGCGGCAGATTAGGGGTTAATAAATGTAGATAGGTGGCGGCGATGTTAGGAATGGCAGATTAGGGGTTAATAGTCTTTAACTAATGTTTGCGATGTGGGAGTGTGGCAGTTTAGGGGTTAATATGTTTATTATAGTGACGGCGACGTTGGGGGCGGCAGATTAGGGGTTAAGAAGTGTAGGTAGGTTGCGGCGACATTGGGGAAGGCAGATTAGGGGTTAATAAATATAATATAGGTGTCGGCAATGTTGGGGGCATCAAATTAGTGGTTCATAAGTATAATGTAGGTGTCCGGAGCGGCAGATTAGGGGTTAATAATATAATGTAGGTTGCGGCGATGTCGGGGGCCGCAGATTAGGGGTTAATAAGTTTAAGATTAGCTGTGTTTAGACTCGGGTTCATGTTAGGGTGTTAGGTGTAAACATAAATTTTATTTCCCCATAGGAATCAATGCTGCGTTACTGAGTTTTACGCTGCTTTTTTGCAGGTGTTAGACTTTTTTTCAGCCAGCTCTCCCCGTTGATTCCTATGGGGAAATCGTGCACAAGCATGTTACACCAGCTCACCGCTAACGTAAGCAGCGCTGGTATAGGAGTGCGGTAATGAGTTAAATTTTGCTCAATGCTCACTTCTTGTCTGGTTTGTAAAAACCCATAATACCAGCACTGTCTGTAAGTGAGCGGTGAGTATAAACTGCTCGTTAGCACCACATAGCCTCTAACGCAAAACTCGTAATCTAGGTCATTGTGTGCTCTATCTGAATCAGGAAAGTTTAATTTTGATTGGGTCCATCTGTCTGAAAGGAGCTATAAGCTAGATATAGGATTCTGTTTGTTTGTCTGCTTCTTCTAAACATTTTTCTTGAGTCATCTATTCTTGTTTAAACTACTGCTTTCAAGCCTGTGTCAGTAAAAACCTGTGCTAAATTACAAATAACATCATGATATATCAAATATCGCTGTTGGAAAGTATATAATGATATAACTAGAATAATACTAGGTATGAAGAATGTCTCAGAAAAGCAGACATTAGTTCATCCCTGTCTCTAGTGTTGACCTTTGATATTGTTCAGACATATTAACACCTACTTTTAGTTTGCTGACTAAACTGACTTGAAAATGTTATATACTTGTGCTTACACTCATGAACTGTATTAGCATAGATATGGAGATCAGGAATGTCTATAAATACCTGGGTTGGAGACATTTTATTTACAAGTCAATAAACAAACTCTCTAACCTGTTGTTGTCTGAAGATTTATTTCAGTCCTGGGTTAATATCATCAACACAGTCATTTTTTCTAATTGCATCTACAGGCAGCAGATTGGTGGAGAATATAGTTTACATTTTAAATTACTATTAATAATTGAAACCAGAAATGTACCTGTTTTTGTGAAGTTTTGAGTGAAAGCTTAATCACTTAACTCACTAATGTGAGTATTTTTGATTGCATTTATGCATATACAGTAGGCTATCATTTATTAAACTGAGAGTAGGCAATGTTTCTAGCCAGGGTACCTGTCCATCCCCACATATATCATTACACAAGTGAAAACTTGAGATATCCCTTTCCTTGCTTAAAGGGACATTCCAGTCAAAATTTAAATGCACATAGATTTATTACATCTTTTAAAAGAAACATTTTTGCAATATAGATGTATTGGCAAAAATGCTTCTAGTAAAAGTTATCACTGTTTTAGCGTTAACATTTTTCTCTGCACGTGCATGTGTAGCATAGCTAGATATTGTCACTACACCCACATTTTAAATAATGCAGCTGCTCAGATAATCAGTGGGGGTTGTATCATGTCAGCAATTAACAAATTAAGTCATTACCAGATGGTTCAAGCACCTTAGGCTCTCTGAGCAACGGCTGGGTTTAAAATGCTGGTGCATGGTGCATACTTAAATACACTTTTGAAACAGCTATAGCTTTTATTAGAAGCATTTTTGCTAATACATGTATATTACAAAATTGCTTCTGTTCAATACCGAAATGCACCCATGTGGTTTCCAATTTTGGCTGGAATATCCCTTTAAGTATGTTTGATAGTCATGTTGGATAAATCAGTATGGTATGATTTAAGTCCACCACCACCTGTGTTAGTGCAGGGCATAAGGGGAAGGCTGCTTCTTCTTAAGGGAGGTTAAAATCAAAATGTTTATGATTAAGATAGAGCATGCTGTTTTAGATGAATTACTTACTTCTGTTTTCAAATTTGATTTGTTCTCTTGGTATGCTTTGTTGAAATGAATACTCAGATAGGCTCAAGAGCAGCAATGCATTACTGTGAGCTAACTGCTGATTGGTGCTTACACAAAGATGACTCTTGTCTTCGGATCTCCAGATGTGTGCAGCTAGCTGCTAATAGTGCATTGCTGCGCCAAGGTTTACTCTTCAACAAAGGTTACCAAGAGAGCAAGAGCATTTTTTTTTATAATAGTCATAAATTCAAAATGTACTTCAAATGGTATGCTCTATTTTAATTTTTCAAAGTATAATTTTAACTTTACTGTCCCTTTTAAGCTCAATAAATGGGTACCATTTCCAACAAATTTTTCCTATAATTCAAGTAAAAAAAAAACATTTAAAATAATTTATCTTTAAAAATATAACATTTCAAAAATGTGTCTTGGCTTTTTTTATTAAATGTATGTTTCTAAAGCTCACCTACTAGCGAACTTCTGAAATGTATAAAATTATGTTAAACGTTCCCTTTTGTATAAACAGATCTGGAATGCTAGTGATATTTTAGATGAAGTTTAAAGGGACAGACTAGTCATATTTAAACTTTCATTAATAAGGTGGCACATTCATTTTTATACAACTTTTATCATCAAATTGCTTTGTTCGCTTGCTATTCTTTGTTAAAAGCTAAACATAGGTGGGTTCATATGCTAATTTCTAAGTTGTTGAAGGCTGCCTCTTATCTCAGTGCATTTTGACAGTTTTTTACAGTTAGACAATTTTAGTTCATGTGTGACATTGATAACATTTTGCTTACTCACATGGAGTTAGCATTAATTGGCTAAAATGCATGTCTGGTAAAAGAACTGAGATAAGGGGCAGTCTGCAGAGGCTTAGATACAAGGTAATCACAGAGGAAAAAAGTATATTAATATAAGTGTGTTGTTTGTGCAAAACTGGGGAATAGCTAATAAAGGGATTATCTATCTTTTTAAACAATAACAATTCTGGACCTGGAGTAGATTATCCCTTTAATTCATCAGTTGTAATGAAGATGTGGTAAAACTTACATTTTAATGTAGATATGAAATTCAACTTGAAAAGTTTTTTTTTTTTTTTTGCAAGCTATGGTTTTAAACGTTCTCCAATCAACGCTGTAGCTGTGCAGCACTTTTGTTGTAGCTAGAGTGCTGATTGGAGAACATTTCAAACTAACCTTTGAAATGGGAGGCCAGAGAGCTGGGTATTTGAATTTCAGTGCAACATTAAAAAGTAAATTAAAATGAATTTTGCCGCTCTTGGCTCTAGACACAGTTCCGGAGGAGGAGCTCAGCACAGGTGGCTGAGTGATTGTTCTCCAGCTCTAAGCACCTGGTGATGTTTTCCATGCACCAAGCCATGAGGTGAAGGGCTACTACCTGGCCAGCAAAGTACACACGCTGCCGGAACTTACAGCAGAAACCAGCCTGCTGTTTGAGACCCCCTGGCTTGGAAGGGATTGCAAACCTACTAAATGTGCCTCGCAATATTGGAAGGATTAAAAGAGGTATAGCGGCTTTTTTCAACCCCTCTTTGACTTTGTACCATTACTACAAAAGGCAAAGCCTACAAAAACAAGAGTGCGGTAAAGTATACCACCAGCTTACAACGAGTGGCTATAATAGCTTAACTGATTTTTTTTCTGAGCCTACCCTATCGCAAACCACATAAAGATAAGACTGTGTTAAATTATATCTTTGGATAATAATAAGTTGCTATTTCTCCCCCCTGACATTGATTGGGCACTCACCCTCCCTCCTGGCGAAAAGGCCGGCGACCCCTTGAACGATGCACCTGTGAGCTATCGATACATACCTGGCTGCACTAAAGCGAACCCGAAGGAGGAATCGAAGGAATTGAAAGGACATCCTCCTCCCCCACCGGTGCTGCGAGGGAGGAGGCGACTACAGGAGAGCGCTGCTCTAGCGTATGGTGAGAAGTCTGAGCGCTGCAGCATTAGCCGGAACCCCCGGTGAGAGGGACAGTGAATGGTCTTTTGCTCTTTTCTCCCCTTCACTCCGCTAGATTGGTTCCAGGACCAGACACGAAAGCTGGCAATAGGCCCGCTCCCCCCCCCACCGATGTTGCACGGGAGGAGGTGGGTTAAGGAAAGGCTACGCTTTAGTGCTCTGTAAGCTGCACGTTGCTATCTCCCTTTTCTTGGAAGGTAAGAGAGGGGCTCACAACCCAGAGGCTAATTGCAAGAAGGGACACAATTGAAAATACCGGTGATGGGAAGGGTGAGTACATAGTACAATTAAGAAAAAGTTGTGTATAGCCTTGGAAGGGGGAAGATAAGAAGCCTAAAAAGAAGGAAACAAGTTGGACTACGATTTTAGGTGGCTTGGACTTTTCTTTATTTTTGCTCCTATTATCTTTTTTCTCCCTTTGTATAAGCCAGGGAGTGAAGAGAGAAAACTGAACTAGCAAATTAAGAAGGGAAGAGAACTTATATCACTGGGAATATACCTTTAAAACAAGGAAACAGCTCCCTTTGAATATTAAGAAAAATAGCCACCAGGACCCTCCTTAAGAATTTCAACTAACTTTAAGATACAAGGAGAAAAGCAGAAATTAAGGAAAAATTAAAGACTTAAAACAAAAGAACATAAAAACATTACAAATTTACAAATCTAATTGTGTAAGGACTTGCCTTACACTAACAACATAATAGGCTCTCTAGGAAAAATTGTTGGGGAAAAGCATAGTTGAATATGTTTTCTCTCTCTTCTTCTTTTTTTTTCTTCTCTCTTTTTTAATGGTTCTAGTGTATGCTAAAGGTATAAGCACTGTTGATAAATAACTATTCCTCTAATACTTGTATATTAAACTTCTTGGGATATAATGGCTCAGACTTGAGAAAACACTAAGGATAGTGGGTAAGAAGGATTAAATTCATGCCCTTCTCATTCTGGGTCTTTTCTCAAAGCTGTGATTTAAGGCAATAGCTGAATGCAATTCTCCTGTCTTCTTTTTATGCTTTTTCATGGCTTACTGAATACAAAGATCACAAGTACTGCCGACTAACACAATATTATGCTATATACCATCTTAGATATGTTCTAGTAGCTAGCCTTCTGAATCATATTCCTGATAATGATTCAGGGATAAAGAAAAATAACTGATCCTATATAGGGTGAGTGGGTAAAAGTATAGCAACTTAGAAAAGCAGGAAGCCCTAAAATACTAAGGTTATAAGAAAAACACTTATTCAAAACTTATTTATTCCTCTCCCACACTCTGAGTAAAAACTGCCAAAGCTTGGCACTATACCCCTAAAATAATTCACAAATTCTTTTTTTTTTTTTTTTTTTTTTCTTTCTTGGGGGTTAATCCCCATCGTATCACTTATAACACACACTACCTAAAAAAAAGAAAAAAGAGGAATTTTTTTTTTTTTCCTCTCTCACTTGTTTAGTCATTAAGAATTCACTCTTTAAGTAAACAGGATCACCCAATCACATACACTATTTTTTTGCTATCACCCTCACAACTGGCACATGGATAAATTCCTTAACACCTCACAAAAATCTTCCCCTTCAAATATGGCAGGCAAACTTAGAGACAAAAAGTCTAAAGGATTGGTAGAAAACGTAGCAGATGCACATTCTGCATCAAATATAAATTTAATGAATGAGGTTTTTAGCATGCAAAATCTGGTTTCTAATATATCAGAAGCCCTGACACCCAAGTTTGACATTTTAAGAACAGAAATAAAACAGGACATAGCTATGTTATCACAGGAAATTAGACAGTTCTCGAATAGACTGCAAGAGGCAGAGCAAAGGGTCTCAGATTTAGAAGACTTATCAGTGACCCATGATCTTAGACTAAAAGAAGCAGAAATTAAACTTCAGAAAATACAGTCTAGACTAGAAGATTCTGAGAATCGGTCCCGGAAGAATAATATTAGGATAATAGGAATACCTGAAGGAAAGAAATTTGAAAATTTAACATTATTTATAACAGAAACCCTAGCCCAAATCCTGGGAATTACAGAAACAGATAATAATTGAAAGAGCCCATAGAATCGGCCCACTGCAGGCTGACAATAAATCTAATAACAGACCAAGGCCAGTTATAGCACGCTTCTTGAATTATTTAGACAAAACTAACATGATGCAACAGTATAGGAAGAAACAACCTATCAATATAGAAGGAGTTAAAATATTCATGTTTCAGGATTTTTCGGCCGAAACCTCCTTAAAAAGGAGAGAACTTGCACCCATCTGCACAAAATTAATACAAAAGGGATACAGGGCAACATTAATCTATCCATCTAAACTTAAAGTCACTACCACTGACAAAATACATATTTTTGACAAGGCAAAAGATGCAGAGAGTTTTTTTTACTGAATTAGAACCAGCAGGATGAGTTCTCCTTTGTTTGGAGGATTTTTTGGGCAAAATAAAAATTGTAAAAACTTATGTTATCATTTAGTATAAAGGCATGCTATGATTGTAACAATAACCTGGCGAACACTGGTTCAGGATCCCCTTGAAGCCAGGGGAAACAAAAAAAGGGGAGGGCAGGTTCCCCTCTTCTTTTACTTAGTTGAGATTCTAGATTCCCCCTTCTTCTTCTTATTTTTTTTTTTCTCCCTTCTCTCTCTCTCTTCCTTCCTCTCCCTCCATGCGTTGTTTTAAAATGTATTAAATTTCTTAGTCTAAGATGATAAAGTTACAAGATAAGGTAAAAATGGTATCGTGGAATGTTGGAGGTATCTCAACCCCTATAAAGAGGAAAGCCATAATTTCACATATGCGTAAGCTTCAAGCAGATATAATGTTTCTGCAAGAAACTCATTTAAATATTGAAGAAAGCATGAAACTGAAAGGTTCTTGGATAAAGGAGGTAGTTGCTTCACCCAGCATCAGAAGGAAAAGAGGGGTAGCAATAATACTAGGTAAAAGGGTAGACTTTGATATAATGCAGGTAAGGAGTGACCCAGAGGGGAGATTTTTGATATTGAAAATTCGGATTGTCAAGCAAATTTACACATTATTTAACATATATGCACCTAATGAACTTGACCATGAGTTTTGGAATCAAATACAATCATTGGCACTTTCTCTGTCAGAAGGTTATCTGATATTAGGAGGGGACTTTAATATGTCCCCACAATCCCCATTAGATAGACTGAGAAGTAACAATAAAAAAATAAAATCTAAAAGGATAACCTAGAAACAAAAACATTTAAGAAACTTTTCCAAAACTTATCGGTCAAAGATATTTGGCGGGCCCGAAACCCAGATGAACGAGATTATACCTGTATCTCCAGAGCATTTAAAACATTATCCAGAATACATTTATTCCTAATAGATGAGAGACTCTGCTCTTATAACACTAAAGCAGGAATTACATCAATAGCTATCTCTGATCACGCTCCCATAACCCTTGAGATACAACTAAACAACACAAAAAAAGTAACAAAGAGATTCAGGTTTCCTTACTACCTAGCAAATGATTTTAAATTCAAAAAACATTTGAGTGATAAATTTACAGAATACGTTCAATTTAACTCAGATTATATCGATAGGCCAGAAATATTCTGGGGTGCTGCAAAGGCAGTTATTAGGGGAGAAATAACAGCATATGCTGCAAAACTATCTAAAAAATTAAAGAACAGGGAGAAGGAAGCTACTAATTTTCTCATAAAATCATACAATAGTTATCTTCTCCATAAGACATCCTTTTACTGGGCCAAATACACTAAAGCTAAAAAAGAAAGGGATGATTTAGCATTGCTTACAGAAACTCAAAAAGATCTCAGATTTCAGGCAAAAATGTACCAGTTTGGCAATAAATCGGGCAAATTATTAACCAGACTGGTCAAAGGGGAAAAAAAGCCCTCAATGATTGATAAAATACAACAGGAAGGGCATATGCTGACAAAACCCGAGCACATAACAGAGATATTTACAAAATATTACAAAGATCTTTACTCCTCAAGAACCTCTGATTTAAAGCAGTCTAGAGAGTTCTGGAAAGAACTTAAATGTCCAGAAGTTCCCGAGGAATTAAACATTAAGTTAAATAATCTGATCACAGAGGAAGAAATTAGACAAACAATTTCTGAACTGTCAGTGAACAAAGCGGCAGGCCCAGATGGGCTCCCTAACGAACTATATAAGATTCTTGCTCCAGACATAAGCCCTTACCTGTGCAATCAGTATAACGATTTTTATATCAATGGCAAAACTATTCCACCTACTTTTACAGCTTCATATACAACATTATTGCTTAAAGGGGGGAAAGACCCAACCCAAAAAGAATCCTATCGACCTATAGCCCTCTTAAATACAGAATACAAAATCTTAACTTCAATTTTAGCAAATAGAATACAAAGTTGTCTTAATCATATTATTCACAAAGACCAAGCAGGGTTTCTTAAGCATCGTAATTTTGCCTCCAAAATCAGAGAAGTATTAACAATAATAGAATTTCTTTCCTTGAAGTCAGATATGGGGGAGGAGATAGGGGGGGACACAGATCTGGCAATAGTTGCAATTGACGCCGAAAAGGCGTTTGATTCAGTCTATTTTAACCACCTATTTACATCTCTTGAAAAATTTAAATTTACAGATAATTTCCCTCGGTTTATAGAAAACTTATACAAAAACCCCTCTACAAAATTAATAATCAATAATTCTTTGTCATCAGAAATTGAAATCTGGAGGGGTACGCGGCAGGGTTGCCCCCTATCTCCTCTTCTTTTTGATATAGCCATAGAGTCACTGGCAATGAAAGTCAGGCACTCTCTCCAAGGGATTACAATAACCAAACACGAATCGAAAATTGCGTTATACGCGGACGATGTACTCCTTTATTTATCAAACACACAAAGAAACATTCCTAGACTTCTTAATATAATAGATAGGTATGGGTCCTTCTCCGGATACAAAATAAATGCTTCCAAATCGGAGATACTATGGCTAAAGAGGAAAAAAAAAAGACTCACTATGTGAATGTCCCTTTAAGGAGGTGAAAGATTCATTCAAATATTTAGGAATTAGTATCCCAGTTAATCCATCGGATCTTTATAAACTAAATGTGACACCAATTCTGTTTACTATATTGGAAAGATTAAAAATGTGGCAGAACTTACCTATCTCACTTTCAGGGAGAATAGCGTTGTACAAAATGGTCCTTCTGCCAAAACTATTATATGTTATACAGAACACCCCAATACTTCTGTTTGAAAAGGATATTAGATTACTTAACTCAGCTGTAAGAAATTTCATTTGGCAAGGGAAAAGATCTAGAGTATCAATATCTAAGCTCTCTGTAGGAAAAGAATTTGGAGGGCTCGCCCTCCCGGATATTAGGTTATATAATTTAGCCTTTCTAGCATGTACAGTGACAGATTGGTTCCATATTAAAAATTATGTGACCAACAACTTACTTGATGAAAACATTTGTCACCCATTTCTTCCCATAATATTGGCGCATTGTGAGCCCAAAGCATTGCCACCAGAAATTAAAAAGCTTAAAGCGATTTCAAACCCTATAAGAGCATGGTGGAAGATCGGGAATCTCTTGAAAATTAATTGTAATGTTTCACAATATTTGCCCATCAAGGGGAGTCCCGACTTTCATCCGGGTCTTGAGCTGGCAATTTTTGATAAATGGTACACTAAGGATCTGAAGAGGGTTCAGCAACTCATTAATAAAGATACACAGTGTGTAAAAACATTTGAGGAATTAAAAAATGAGTTTAAGCTAGAAAATAACGAATTTTTCGCATATCTTCAATTACGGCATTTTATCTCAGAACTGGTTAGAAAGACAGGCTGGAATTGGGACATGGGTAAGATGGAAAGCTGGTTGGCTTTAATAAAGAGTGGTCACATGTCTATAACGTTTTGCTATATATCCTTAAATAATATTAAGGGAGCCTCTTTCCTAGATCAATTAACAGCAGAGTGGAACAGGCTAATTGCCCCATGCAGAATAGACACAAAATTTCTTCAAAAATCCATAAGAAAAGTATCTCAGGCAACACTTTCAGCAACCTGGAGAGAAGCTCATACAAAGTTACTGCATAGAGCATATTTTACGCCAAAGAAGGGGTACAAATTGCACAATGACAACTTTGATAAATGCCCAAAATGCTCTTTAGAAGCAGCAGGTTTAAAACATATGTTTTGGAGCTGCCCGAAAATCGGACAGTTTTGGCATAAACTTGAATATTGGTTTAGTAACACATTGAAGGTCTCCCCTCTGGGCCCTACATTCACACAAGTTATTTTTTGCATAAAACAAAGCGAAGAGCAACACCCTCAAGAAAAACTAGCAGTACTCTCAATATTGGCAGCCAGGTATCTAATCATTAAATGCTGGAAGAGTCATAGGGCTCCCACAATATTAGAGGTCAAACATTGCCTCAAAAACAATGTATGTTAGAGCAAAGAGATACTAACATAAATAGTGAGAAGGATATTAAAATATTCTTTAAGAAATGGTCAGTCTTCATTAAAAGCTTCTCAGACAATGAAATAGAGCATATATTTTTTCCCTTCAGAGAATCAGAACTGGTACAACTTAACATATGGTAGTAGGGGGGGAGTAGGAGAGAGAGGGGAATCTTCCCTTCCCTTGTTCCCTTTCCCTGGTGTGGGTTTTTTTTTTTTTTTTTTTCTTTTCTTTTCTTTATGGGTTTTTGGTTGAATTATTTTAGTTTGACCCAGTTGGTCTCGCTTATCGAATGTTTAATTGGATTGTTTTATATTATTTAGTAAATAATCGAGAAAATGGGGTTATTTTTGGTTATATAAAATGATAAAATAGCAGAGGGAAGTTAAAAGGCAAGGAAGGATGGCCTAAGAAATGATAACAAACATATACGTTGTTTTGATTCCTGTTCCTGTCTGGATTTTTTTTTTTTTCTTGGAATGTATTTAATTTCTCTGCTTACATTATAAATAAAATTTAAAAAAAAAAAAATGAATTTTGCCATACAAATATAGATATGAACTTTTTTTCATTATGAATATATAGTCTACAATTGTAATAGTATTCACTATTATAGTCTGACTAAGATATTATTTTGTTTTAATTATTATTTATGTATAAAATTGAAAATCCTTAATAAAAGATTGAAAAAAAGTTTTATTGCATCTTCATTACAACAGATTAATTAAGCTCCATCTAAAATATCGCTAACATTCCGAATCTGTTTATACAAAGGAGGAAGTTTACCATCACCTTAAGTGGACACTGAACCCAAATTTTTTTCTTTCGGGATTCAGATAGAGCATGTAATTTTAAGCACTTTTCTAATTTACTCCTATTATCAATTTTTTTGTTCTCTTGCTATCTTTATTTGAAAAAGAAGGCATCTAAGCTTTTTTTCTTGGTTCAGAACTCTGGACAGCACTTTTCTATTGGTGGATGAATGTATCCACCAATCAGCAAGGACAACCCAGGTTGTTCACCAAAAATGGGCCGGCATCTAAACTTACATTCCTGCATTTCAAATAAAGATACCAAGAGAATAAAGAAAATTTGATAATAGGAGTAAATTAGAAAGTTGCTTAAAATTCCATGCTCTATCTGAATCACAAAATATTTTTTTTTTGGGTTCAGTGTCCCTTTAAGTATTGAATGTGAATAGACAGACAGTCACAGAATACCTTAGGCAACTAATAATGAATTCTGTGCAAGCAAAATTTAGGTTCCACTAAAGGTTGAGTTGTAGTATAGAATTTATGCATAGAGATCAATGGTGTTTCTGCACAGCATGTGATTTGTTTCACTTATTCACTCTAATGTATACAAAACTATGAATGAATAAAGCTCATTGATTGACAATGATCACTAATTATAGCATGATACTGTTTTGTAGCTGCATTGTATCAATCTAGTAATTGTTACATTTTACAGGACAGAGTTATAAACAACAGTTATAGTTGTGTATAGTTAGTTTATAGTTGTTAACTTAGTTGTTATATAATATAAAAGCCATCCTTAATATTCAGTACATTATACTAGATACAATCATAATATCATCTTAATATATGTTTTGTATATTTTTGAATTAAATACTTTTATTACATTTTATTATATTTCATAGAAAACAAGAAGTAGACATATTCCTGTTATTGGCCAAGTGGAGTATGAGAGATTACTGTAATCTGTACTGTATTACAGGCATGCATGCACTACAGAGAACATTACTGCATATTTTATTATCCCTACAAGTCTGAATATTGAAAATCACAAAAATAACTCATCCAAAGTATAGGAATAATTTATATCCGAGGACTAGAAATAGATATAGAAGGTAAACAATAAATTCTGACAAACCTCAAGTGCACATCCTTTAGTTAATCCTATGTAGTCAGAGCTGCTTAATAAATTGTAAGGTGTTCGGGAAATTTCAATATCTTTCAGGCAGCCAGCATATTTCTTTAAATTCACTTCTGGCCTGTGAAAACAAGAATGAGTTGAGCATTATTGTTAGAATATATATTTATTAAAAAGACACAGGCAAACAATGCAAACGACTACCAATGTATCTAAAGTATTATATCTAATAATTAACCTCAGTCTATTAAAACTGTCATCTACTTAATGACTTAAATAAGACTTATATGACCCAATTGTCATGTCAAGCATTTTAAAATACTGCAAATGTTTTCCTATTTTGCATTGTTATGTATTTCTGTGGTATATGCTTCTGTTAGGCTTAAAAAAACCTTCAACAATGCTAGAACATGTGCAGTAACTACATTATAGTAGAATTTGTTTCCTTCATTTTATGATAGCAGTTTGGTATAATCAAAATATCTCTACAAAAAATGTGTATCCTTTGCTTTATTTAAATACTGGTAGTATTGAGACTGTTTTGTTTGATCCGTATCATTTTTATAAAACTATTTAAGAAGGATTTTACAGAATCAATTTATTTAACTTAATGTAATTTGATAGATTTTAGCTTCCAGTGTACTTTGTGTGACATGTTGGTTCTTGTGTACTTGAATATATCTTTAAAAAAACATAATGAACTGTTCAGTATGCAATTAAATTACATTTCACCTTCAATGAAGACTACCAAGAGAGGAATATCCACATTTTGTCTTGCAGGACTTCAGACAGGCTGGGATTTGAGGCTCTCTCTGTCAGCAAAGGTGGTTTAAAGGGACACGAAACCTAATTTTTTATTCAGATAGAGCATACACATTTAAACTTCTGTTATCTAATTTGCTTAGTTCTCTAGGTATCCTTTGTTGAAAAACATAGGTAGGCTCAGGAGCTGTGAGCTAGCTGCTGATTGGTGGCTGCTCATATATACCTTTTTGTCATTGGCTTAGCAATGTGTTCAGCTAGCTCCCAGTAGTGTATTGCTGCTCCTTCAACAAAGGATACCAAGAGAATGACGCAACATTTATAATAGAAGTAAATTGGAAAGTTGTTTAAAAATGTATGCTCTGTCTGAATCATGACAGAAAAGGTTTCATGTCCCTTCAAGCTTGATGATGCTGAACCAATTAATTAATTTGCCACCATTTTAGTATCAAGAACCTGAAATTCTGAGCTGTTTGAGGTTCTGGGTGACTATTTTGCTTTCTTTTCTAATTAAGGAATTCATATTTAAGTATAATATATCATATTTATATCACATATTTGTTTTGCAGAAGAGCGTTAATGCAAAAGTGATGTACAAAAGCAAATAGAGAAATGTATCTAAATAGACTGCATTTACAGCACAGGTGGCTGTCACATGATAGATTCAGGGTTTACCTTGCAAAGTAACTATAGGAAAATATTTACCTTTTAAATGATCTGGTTTAGAAACTCAGTATGGGGCATGGGTAGTGTGTGAACATAGGGATCATGAATGGCTGGGTTTCTCATTACAAAATATATGAAACTGCCTAGAGACGTTTTGTTTAGAGGAGGCCTCGGACTATCTAGTAATACAGTAAAACTTTGCATTAACCTCTTGTGATCATTTTTTGTCCAGTATGCTATATATAGGCTACTGTAAACACTTCATTCATGATTCAGAGGGATTATAGAATTTGAAACAACTTTCCTTTTTAATTTATTGTCTATTTTGCTTCATTCTCTTGGTATTCTTTGATGAAGGATCAGAACTGCACTATTGGGAGCAAACTGAAAACCAATGACATGAGGCATATATGGGCAGCCACCAATCAAAAGCTTTTGAACCTACCTAGGTATACTTTGCAACAAAGGAAACAAAAGGCTCAATTTTTCAAGCTGTGAGCTAGATGATTGACAGGCCGCATGCAAGCAGTGGGCGACATTGCACAAGAACGACTAGCGCCATGTTAAATGCAGACAGTGAATGCTGCCCATTTACTGCAAGGCTGGGCAGACAAAGTTCATGAAAGCAAACCTTGTACACACTCCTGTTAAAAAAATGGAGCCCATAGAGAATGAAACAAATTAGCTAATAGAAATACATTGTAAAGTTATTTAAAATGGAATGCTCTATCTGAATCATGAAAGAAAATATTTGGGTTTCATGTCCCTTTAACACCTTTTGGTTGCATCTGTGGCTCATATTACCTTAGAGGCTATGAGAAGCTATGAGGCATGCACCCTTTAGGAATCTATACTATGCTCCATATAGGTCACTGATAAAAGACCCCTTATTGTTGGGTCCTAAGTAGGTGTCTAGAATAATAGTGGTTAGCCCTACTGGGTTTATATACCGGAACAAAGCAGGCTGAGTTGGAAGGGAAAAAAGAAGCTTTAGGATGAAGATGAGGAAAGATTAAAAAGGAGGTATGAAAGAGACGTGGTGGAGATTGTCACTTCAGGAGAGACTAAGGAGCTCCTAGAGTTAATTTAGACTAATAATGATAAGGGTAAGATAGAGAATAGTAGACAAGTGGCACAGAAAAAAAAGGTAGCAGAAGGAACAATACGAGAAGCTTATATATAGTAATAGCAAGTGCTCAGATTCTGAACTTATCTAGCGATAAACCTATGCATTGTGGCTGTTCTCTGCTTGCAGTAATAACTTTTTCTTTATAATTGTTGGGAGGTTTTGTATCTTCTTGTATCCATTAATGAGTTGAGACTTTTGAAAACAGTATAACAACAAGCATTTACTCCTCATTTGTATCCAGTTATGTATCTCAAATGAAGAAGGTCTTTTTATCTGAAGTGCAACATTTAATTAGACATGTGAAGTACATTATTGTAAGAAAATAAGTTCTACATTGCAAAGCTACATCACTTGAACAACCAGACAGGAACTCTGAGTGAAAGTATCTATTGCCAATTACATAAGAACAAAACTGACCCAGTCTTTGTGTCTCTTTTTTTTTTTGTACTCTCAATCAATTCCTTTTCTGCCTTTGCTTGAATTATTTACCTTTTTTTTTTTAAAAATGTCTCTTTATCATTTACTCTTCTATCACATTTCAATAGCACACAATATGAGTTAGAAAACTGTAGTTAAGGCATTAAAATAATTGGGATATACCATATTGTGCATAAATTGCTCTCGAAACCTTAAACTAAAGACTGCGTGTGTTTTCTCTCTTTTTAGCTTTGGTCTCCAGGAGGTTTTTACTCAATACACACAGCAAGAAATCCACAACAGTGTGAGATGACTTGAAGAAATATGTCTACAATAACCATCAGTGTATTGTGTGCACATGGTCAGCAGGAAGCACTACAGAGAAGCGAGATTGGCTATCTTGCTTCACAGCCACAGAGAAAAGAACTGAAATATAGAAAGCTAAGTTATAAAACATCTGCCCAGCAGCTCGAAAAGAATATTTTATTTAGCACGTGCATTCATCTAAGCATGCATGACAAATATATATCTTAGAGTTTTTACCTGGTTTTCATACTGAGATGAAAGGGGGGAAAAAGAATAATTTTAAACAGCATATATCTCATGGGCATAAACCTACTGGGAGCATAAACGCAGTGTTACATGTTACATATTGCTAGATTATGGCAAACTTTAATAGCAAAATATAATACTTAAATTCACAAATCTCTTGCAACATAAATTTCCAAGTATTTTAGATTATAAACATATTAAGCACAAAGACACATAAAATTTTACTACAGATTACAACCATCTGGTCCTCTAAAATGCTAAAGATGCAAAAAAGGCACTTTAGCTCTACAAAATGATTTTATTTCATTTCAAAATCATCACTTTCATTTGGTTTCATGATTGTGATGATGTCGGAAATGTCAACAAATTGCAAATAAGCACAAAATGCAGACTAGATTTGCCTTTCAGTTCTTCAGAGTTCAGAGAGAAAAATGCTATGGCTACACAAAAGTAAATGCATATAAACACTATAAATCTCTAGTTTACAGATTGTTTGAAATATAGTAAAACAATATAAGTAACAATGAGTTAAATAAAGTTCAGTTAAAACTGCTTGTGTTTTTCCAGTCTAAAAAGACTATATAGACTGTATAAGTAAAGCTAGAGAGCAATCTCATTTTTCAGAGATTACAAAATTCTATTCTGTGAAAGATCGGGAAACAGGAGTCAAACAAAGACAAATTGTTCTATAAACAATGACCTCTCAATTAAAACTACTTTGCCTAGAGTTTGGCATCTGTGGCAAGGTCTAGGCCTCAGTGATAATTATTCAGCAGGTGGTTGATGAATGCAAGAAAAAGAAACAACATAAGCCCTCTTTAACAAATGTAACCTTCAAATTGTCACTAACATTTGAACATTCATGTATCAATAACATTACAATATGTTCATTCTCAGAAACTTTGCATTTTGCTCAGTCTGGCACAAATAACATATAGCTAGGCCCCACCTCCAGGATTTTGAGGCCCATTTTACATTAAAAAAAAAAAATGAAATATGATTTTTCATAACTCTTCTTTAATGTACTGATATACACAAAATCAATGTTCAAAATGTAAACTGAATGCTATTTCCAATTGATTACATTGTCTTTTTGTTTTTTGTCTTGTTGTCATAGAGAAATGCAAGGAAAACTTCATTGAACCACCTAGCTTTCAAATATTTTCTTGTTTAAATTCCTTAAGAAAAGCTGTATTGTATCTAGTTATCTGTCAAAATAAAATGTTATGATTCATAAAGAAGAAGCAGTTTTAAGACACTCTCTAATTTACTTCCATTATCAAATTTTGCACAGTCTTTTTATAGTCACACTTTTTTGGGGAAAAAGATCCTACTGAGCATGTGCACAAGCTCACAGGGTATATACGTATGCTAGTCTGTGATTGGATGTCTGTCTCATGATACAGGGGGGTGGAGATAAATACATTTGTCAAAACTAATTATTTGAAATTTAGAGTAGGGGGCTGATTTATCAAGCTCCGTATGGAGCCTTTAGGCTCGCCGGAAACAGAAGTTATGAAGCGGTGGTCTAAAGAACGCTGCTCCTTAACTTGTCCTCCTGCTCTGAGGCTGCGGACTGAAATTAACCTGATTGAATACGATTGGGTTTATTGACACCACCTGCTAGCGAATCTGCAGGGGGCAGCATTGCACCAGCAGTTCACAAGAACTGCTGGTGCAATGATAAATGCCGAAAGCGTATGCTGTCGGCATTTATCGATGTGCGACGGACATGATACGCTAAATCGTATCATGTCCGCTCGCACATTAATAAAAATACTCCCTAGACGTTAAATCATTGTCATTTTATAATACAATTGGTAATTATGCAATTTTCCTGCAGTCAGCAGTCCTGAGTAGTGTGAGTAGCAGAAGATTCAAGATTGAAAAAAGTAAAGCTATTGAATCTGGAAGTAATGCTAAATTGCTCGCTCAATTCTTGTATATTTCGTCACTTACAAAGTGATCTCAGGCTTTATTCTGCTGTCCCCAAAACAACCTTAAAGGGACAGTTTACTCAAAAATGTTCTCCATTTTAATTTGTTCCCAATGATCCACTTTACCTGCTGGAGTGTATTCAATTGTTTACAAGTATTTCCGTTAACCTTATATTGGCATTTGAATTTGTTTATTTAGCCTGTGTTATCCCCACCCATCCTGAAAGTTTTTGGCCTCAAGGCCAAGCTGTGTTAACACAGCCAGTAGAAGAAATTATCCTCCCAGTGAGTTATAGAAGAGATAAGGTAATACAATGATCATTTTCGATTGTTCTCTCCAAGTGTTGGTGGTTGGTTTATGGACAGATATAAGATAAAGAAGCAGGTATATGTACACAATGTGATAAAGCAATGAGATCTGATTATACCTACAAGCGCAACCCATTTTATTAGGTTGTGGCTTCAAAACAGAAAATCAGCTAATTCATATACACAAATAAGCCTTAAAAAAGCAAATCTCATACATTTTATACTCTGCAGCTGGTAAATTTTTTTTATTAGAAACACATTAAGGGAAAAATAATGTTATAGTATACTGTCCCTTTAAATTAAAACATGCCATTAGGACAGAAAAAGAAGACAAAGTGAGCTTTCTACTCAGCCCTGTAGGGGGGGGGGGGAATCTTTGAACAGACCCAAGAAATGTCTTACTCAGCGTTTTTACAAACTGGATGAGGTCTGTTTTAGGAAACAGGAATGTGTTATTAATAGACTGTAATACAATTACTTCACATGTTTAAACAAACAATAATTACCTCAAGTTCCTCAATATGGGCAAGCCTCCAAAGTATATCTTCTCATCTGACTTTAGATTAAGGCCAAAGTTACTTCCAGTAGATGTAGTAGATATTTTGTCTTCCTCATTTGTTGCAATATCCACAATTGAAATATTGGCTAAAAAGTGTTTTAAAGGATACAAATAATCACCTTAATCATTATATAGTCAACTCATTAATTTATAATGTTTTTTTGTTGTTGTTTGTTTGGTTTTTAACATGTAGAAAAAGATACCGAGATAAATAGGTCAGCCATGGCAAACATAAAAGTGAGTGTGTTTCTCTAAAGTCTGAACATATGATACAACAGGGAAAGCATTACAGATTTTACATTCAACTTTTGATCTTTTCTCTAAATCCAAATAACCAATGGGGGTCACACCAAGTAACAATGTGTGGCAACGAATTATAATTTGGCCACCGTTTTTTTGTTTTCTTTAATTAATTGGAGGTAGATTACAAGTTATGCGCGCTATAAACGCAACAAAAGTTTCGTTATTTCACCCCCTATAGCGCAGTAATTACAAGTTTTCAAACAGCTGGCTTGTGCGTGCGATATGGCTGCATTGAGCTCCATACCGCACACAATACAAACGCTGTTTTCACATGCTTGTGCGCGCTTTTCCCATTGACATCAATGGGAAGAAGGTGTCAGAAAAAAACCTAACACCTGAAGCGTGGAATAAAAAAAGCTCCATAACGCAGACCCATTAATGTCTATGAGAAAAAAAAAATACGTTTAAATCTAACACCCTAACATAAACCTCACGACTAAACAACCCTAATCTTCTGCCCCCAACATCCCCGGCACCTACATAAATGTATTAACTCCTTATCTGCCGCTCCCGATATCGCTGCCTACTAAATAAACTTATTAACCCCTAATCTTTCACTCCCGATATTGCCGCCACCTAAATAAAGCTATTAACCCCTAATCTGCTGCTCCCAAAATCGCCGCCACTATACTAAAGTTATCAACCCCTATTTCCCTGCACCCCAACATCGCTCACACTATAATAAATCTTTTAACCCATATTCCACCACTCCCCGACATCACTGCCACTAAATAAAGTTATTAACCCCTAAACCTCTAGCCTCCCACATCACTACCACTAAATAAACCCATTAACCCCTAAACCACCAGCCCCCACATCACAACAACTTAAATTAAACTATATTAACCCCTAAACCTAACCCTAACATAACCCTAACCCTAACACCCCCTAACTTTAACATAATTAAAATAGCAATAAATTAAAGTTACGATTATTAACTAAATAATACCTATTTAAAGCTAAATACATACTTACCTTTGAAATAAAACCTAAGCTAGCTACATTATAACTAATAGTTATATTGTAGCTAGCTTAGGTTCCATTTTTATTTCACAGGTAAGTTTGTATTTATTTTAACTAGGTAGACCAGTTAGTAAATAGTTATTAACTATTTACTAACTACCTAGTTAAAATAAACACAAACTTACATGTGAAATAAAACCTAAGCTGCCTTACACTAAAACCTAACATTATAAAAATAAAAAAAACTACTATTACAAAAAATAACAAACCACCCCAAAATAAAAAAGCCTTATCTAGAATAAACTACCAAGGGCATTGCCCTAAAGTTAACAGCTCTTTTGCTACAAAACAAAATAAACACCCCTTAACAGTATACAACCCCCACCCCCAAACCCAAAAAATAAAAATAAAGTAAAACCTAATCTACCCATTGCCCTGAAAAGGGCATTTGTATAGGCATTGCCCTTAAAAGGGCATTTAGCTATTTTTCCTGCCCTTAAAAGGGCATTCAGTTCTTTTATGAAATGCCCAAGCCCTAATCTAAAAATAAAAACCTACCCCAAAACGAAAAAAATACATTACACAAAATAACAAACAAATTATCAAAAATAATAAAAAATATTCCTATTCTAATACCTATTTTTTTTAAAAAACTCACCCCAAAATAAAAAACCTAATCTAGAATAAACTACCAATAGCCCTTAAAAGGGCCTTTTGTAGGGCATTGCCCTAAGTTAAAGCGACAGTCAACACCAGAAATTCTGTTGCTTAAAAATATAGATAATCTGTTTATTATCGATTCCCCAGTTTTGCACTTTTTACCTCTGTGATTAACTTGTATCTAAGCATCTTCTGACAGCCCCCTGATCACATGACATTTTATTTATTATCTAATGACTTTCATTTTAGCCAATTAGTGCAGTGTCTGCCACAAGCCACAGGCGTGATCACAATGTTATCTATATGGCTTACATGAACTAGCTCTCCCCTGTTGTGAAAAGCAAATAAAAAAGCATGTGATAAGAGGCAGCCTTCAGGGGCTTAGAAATGATCATATGAGCCTTCCTAGGTTTACTTTCCAACTAAGAATACCAAGAGAACAAAGCAAAACTGGTGATAAAAGTAAATTGGAAAATTGTTTAAAATGAAAGTTTTTTTGGACTTGACTGTCCCTTTAAACAGCTCTTTTACCTGAAAAAAGACCCACTAACATTACAAACCCCCACCCCCCCAAACCCACAAAATAAAAAAAAACTATCTAAAAAACCTAAGCTACCTATTGCCCTGAAAGGGGCATTTGTATGGGTATTGCCCTTAAAAGGGCATTTAGCTCTTTTGCATTGCCCTGAAAAGGGCATTTAGTTCTTTTACAAATAGCCCAAACTCTAAATTAAAAAAACGCACCCAAAAAACCTTAAAAAATCCTAACACTAACCCCCAAAGATCCACTCACAGTTTCTGAAGTCCCGCTTGAAGGATCTTCGTTTCAACAGGTCCATATTCATCCCGGCGGCTCTATCTTCATCCAGGGAGCGAAGTCTTCATCCAGGCGGCAGGCGGCTCCATCTTCATCCAGGCGGCATCTTCTATCTTCATCCTAGCAGCGTCTTCTATCTTTATCCCAGCGGCATGGAGCAGGTCCATCCTGAAGACATCTGGCACGGAGCATCGTGTTCATACGGTCGCCACCGTATACTGAATCTTCAATGCAAGGTACGCAATTCAAAATGGTGTCCCTTGCATTCCTATTGGCTGATTTGATTTTTTCAAGATGGACCAGCTCCACGCTGCCGAGATGAAGATAGAAGATGCTACCTGGATGAAGATGGAGCCGCCTGCCACCTGGATGAAGACTTCGCCACCTGGATGAAGATGGACCCGCCGGGATGAAGATCCTTCAAGCGGGACTTAAGAAACTGTGAGTGGATATTCGGGGGTTAGAATTAGGATTTTTAAAGGTTTTTTGGGTGTTTTTTTTTTTAGTTTAGGGTTTGTACTATTCGTAAAAGAGATAAATACCCTTGTCAGGGCAATGCAAAATAGCTAAATGCCCTTTTAAGGGCAATGCCCATACAAATACCCTTTTCAGGGCAACGGTAGCTTAGGGTTTTGTTAGAGTTAGGTTTTTTTATTTTGGGGGGTTAGTTGGGTGGTGGGTTTTACTGTTGGGGGGTCTTTGTATTTGTTTTACAGGTAAAAGAGCTGTTTAACTTAGGGCAATGCCCTACAAAGGCCCTTTTAAGGGCTATTTGTAGTTTATTGCAGGCTAGGGTTTTTTTTATTTTGTCTGGGCTTTTTTATTTTTATAGGGCTATTAAATTAGGTGTAATTCTTTTTAATTTTTGATAATTTTGTTATTATTTATTTTTCGTAATTTAGTGTTTGTTATTTTTTGTAATTTAGTCTTTTTTATTTTTTGTAATTTTAGACTTTAGAATAATTTTAATATAAAGTTAGGGGGGGCATTCAGTTTAGGGGTTACTAGTTTAATTTAGTATATTGCGATGTGGGGGGCTTTTGGTTTAGGGGTTAATAGGTTTATTTTGTATATTTAATTGTGGGGGCTTTCAGTTTAGGGGTTAATAGGTTTATTATAGTGGCTTAGGGGTTAATAACTTTAGTATATTGGAGGCGATGTGGGAGGATGGCAGATTAGGGGTTAATAATATTTAAATAGTGTTTGCGAGGTTGGAATGCAGCATTTTAGGGGTTAATAGCTTTATTATAGTGGTGACGATGTCAGGGAGCGGCGGAATAGGGGTTAATCATTTTTATTAGTGGCGGCGATGTCGGAACGGCAGATTAGTGGTTAATAACTTTAACATAGTATTTGCGATGCGGGAGGGCCTCGGTTTAGGGGTTAATAGGTAGTTTATGGGTGTTTAGTGTACTTTGTTACAGTTTAGGTATGAGTTTTCTGTAACAGTTTTGTAGCATAAAACTCATAACTACTGCTCTCAGATTGCGAAACAGCTGCGCTATGGAAATCCCATGAAAAAACATAATTTTTACGTGTGCGGGACTAACGTTGCGGTACAGATATACCTACAAGACTTGTAATGGCTGCGGTGCTGTTTTAATGCTGAAATTACTATTTTTTCAGTGTTAAAACACGAACACACAACTCGTAATCTAGGTGTTGATGTTTAAAATAATATATATAATATATATGTTATAAAGTTTGTGCCATCCTTAGTAAAAATTCATACTATAAAATAAAGGGAAAAGTTTTAGAAAAACAACTAATATTATTTAGGGACAACGTGTTTACTGTAGATTAAAGCTACAAAATGACACCAACTAAATTGCCTTTTGAAAGTGGCGACTACAATGTGCAGTATAGAGAGTCTGAACTGTTTTTCAAACAATCACTTTAAAGTGTGTTGCTTACCTTGTTTCTGTACTCTGTAGAGTGTGAAGGATTTCCATTTCCCATCATTATGGTTCCTATTGCTGACTATAAATGAGGTGCCTGATCCCAAATCATAACTAACTTTTATACGACCATCACTTAACTCCACACTCATGAAGTCTTTCTGTTGAACAATGAAAAGATGAAATGTTAAGTGCATTAAATTAATACTTTTAAAGAAATAATTGAAACTAAGTTATTATGCATTTTAAAAACTGCAAATACTTCAGTGCAATGTGAAAATATGTGTGTGTATATATATATATATATATATATTTTATATATATATACAAAAGTTCAAGAAAAGACAGCACTCACCGGTGTTTAGCAAAGTAAAAATTAGCTAATTTTTACTTTGCTAAACACCGGTGAGTGCTGTCTTTTCTTGAACTTCTATATTATTTTTTTGACATATGCACCCTAGCAGTTGTTATTTTGTGCATAGGAGTGCAATACATTTGGGAACCTTATATATATATATATATATATATATATATATATATATATATATATACATACAGTATATATATATATATATATATATATATATATATTGTAACATATTGGCCTATCAACCCTACATACTGTAAGAAATAGAGAGCATATCACCCCCTTCATTGTAGTAGCACCCCATCGCAAGACAGAACTAGAATCTCATACTGACTGTTTAGTTTAATATTATTAGTTATATTATATTCATATTTTTTGGAGAAACCAATGGCACTGCCTGTGGTATAGGTATTAGTATTAACGTCTCCCTTTTTATTATCAGTTTAATATATTAAATCATATAAAGGGTGGGTGCAGTTTATTGTTTTGGACTAGTAAACAGGGTTTTTCAGTTTGAGAACTGAAAGTAAAGTATACACATATTACACTCACATATGTTTTATAATGTGACTGTATTAATGCTCTCTGGTTAAAACTTAACTTTCATTCAAAGTCGAAAAATTAAAAAATAAGTGATGTGATAAAAACACATAAATGGGAATTTATGAAAAATAATCTGGAGGGAAAGAGATATATATACGATTTCACATTTGCAATGTTTTTATAGCACAATGTAAATTGATTAAGGGTTTTTGGTAATAAGCATAGGGGTAAATATTACCCTGATAATGCTCAACCCGATTTATAGAAACTCTTGGACTATTGCAAAACAGTTGGACTGTGAAATTTAACTAGTAGACATTTTATTGAGTAAAATGACTGATTACAGCACGCTTATTCTTGGCAAAAGTGTTATGGTAATGCAGTATGGGTTTAAGAACCCTTGCTACTATATTTTTGCCAAATAATGAAT
Organism: Bombina bombina; assembly: GCF_027579735.1. Classification (NCBI taxonomy): domain Eukaryota; kingdom Metazoa; phylum Chordata; class Amphibia; order Anura; family Bombinatoridae; genus Bombina; species Bombina bombina. The sequence goes on from NC_069502.1 coordinate 645,337,199, forward strand.
TATACGCTGATGCAATCACAATCCATCGTGAATTACGCCGATTAGAACCATTTCCCCCTTAAATAATATAGTTATAATGTTCCCAATTAGCTATAAAAATAGATGCACAGACAAAAAACATAGGTGCCTTTGACGCATTTTGCCGTCAAGGCTTTTTCAAAGGGCGTTGAGTTTAATTTCTTGCGATGATTGATACGATCTCGCTGATGTACATTGGTCAATTCGGTTGTCAATCACTCCCAAAGTCATATGATTGGCGGAATTATGATCATGTTGTAAAACTGCAAATTAGAGTATTTACTACACTTTGGGATTGCATTGTGTATATATTGTTTGATACTATTGTGGGAAATAACTTTGAAGTATGTTATTACCTCAATTTTAAATGTTTGATTGTCAATTGGGAGATCTTTGTATCAGTCATTTTTTTTTTTTTTTTTTTTTTTTTTTTTTAATTTTTATTTATAACCAGCAAATGGTACAGCGGTATGCAACAGATCAAAAACACACCGCGCAGGGTGCAGTGGAACAATTCAAATCTGATAAGACAGTGTGATATAATAGTATATGACAACTTAGGTCTGACAGATACGGTAGTATGCAATGTTTACACTTGTATTGAGAACAACATCAGAATTATATAGGTAGAACATGTTCTAGTTTATATATTCGCTATTACCATATTGTTGGGGTTTTATTTTTAATCAAACACAATCAGTCTAAACCTAACCTAACTAAAAATTTGTAGCTTCCGTTCCTGACCAATCAGGGGGGTAACCCAATTAAAGGATGTAGTATGTATGATAGAATCGTATGATATTAGATCTTCAGTATCGATATGGTTTGGTTACTCCTTCTTAAAGTACTTACTAACTATAGCAACATCCCTAACTATATTACACAGAACATAAAACACAAATAATAAAATAAACAAACAGGGGGTAGCCAAATCTACCAGAAGTCATACTTAACCTGACTAATCATCTGTACGCATATTGTCCTATGCTACATTTATTAAGAAATTTCATTAGATAAAGGGTGGCTGAGCACATCTGCCCCACGTAATCCAGTGATGTGATCCATTTTGTCAGTGTTGTAAATCTAACCAGTCTCATGCTACTTAATGTGTGTTGAGGATTAGCCATGCGCTGAACTTGATAATTTTATATAGTTTAAATAGGCTGTTAATCGCTGGTCTAAAGCAGATTACCTCCGTGGAAATGGCATGGGATAACTAGATATATTATCTGTATTACAGAATTTAAGAATTATGTTATGCTAATAACAAGCATGTTCAGAGATGGTCGGATTCTTGGCTAAAGGGGAAGGGATCAGGGGGTCTCAAGTTTAATAACTTTCATCAAACAGTGATACTGCCTGTCCACAATGCCCTAATAAATTCTTGGTACATATATATAAGTAGGATATGGGTAGGCTGCTTAGAGAGGTCAAGTGTGTTTGGTTAGAATTCAAGGCAAGAGCTTATATGTATGCCGGGGCCTCAGGTTGCAGAACTATTTGATTGATCAAGGTACATGTAGCCCTTATAAGTTATGGTGAAAAATTATATGTTCTGACAGGTGCAGTAACCTCAATTTTTGTTAAAGTAAAATACAATAAAATGAAATAGAAAAAGAAAGAAGGGAAAGAAAAAGCCATCTGTGGCCAGTCAAAATAAATGAAACAGGGATTATTGGAGGAGTAGTATGCAGGATATACAAAAGTCTTAGGTTCTAGATATTTGAATTAGACCCGGCAGACTCCAGCAGCCCAGTGTACCCGGGGTAGTGCTCAAATGAATGCCACGCACAACATATAGTATGAAACAGAAGGGAGAATGCCCACAGAACACATCAACGTTTACAACATTAAAATTATTTACTCAGTAATTAGCGGCAGTTTCTACAATACGTCAGACGGGATGCCTTAGTCTTGTGCTGTTTTTAACCTTAGGATGTGTGTTGCGCATTCCAAAGTCGGCAACAAGTACAGAGAGACTGTGGCTCCGCAGCAAACATGCAGTACAAAGTAGGTAGGTTACCCGATTCCTGCCCGAGTTAGAGTCAAGTAATCACAGTCCAGTGGAGCACGGCCTGCCTGTGGGGGACAACAGCCGCCAAGCTGCTTTCCATAATCAGGGGGATAGACGTTAACTCCTGCAACTAAATGCGGAGCGCGTAAAGAAACAGTGTGCTGTAGTGGATCAGGCGCAGTGGCGGGGGTAAACAAGGCGGCAGTGGGCTCAGCAGGAATAGCGGCAGAGTATGCGGGGTAGTAGGCAGCCTCATTTCCAAAGCCCGGGCCAAGATCCGCAACTGGAGCCGAGGTGGCCGTCCAATAAGCCATACAGCAGAGCGGTAAGTTGTGCTCCAGGCATTGAGTCGGCTGTGTGGCATAAACCTCCCAAATTGCCTGGATATTAAGTTCTGAAGGCACAATCCACTGTGCGCGAGGCAACGGAGGTGGCAGCAGGCTCTCCTCTGGTCTGGATTTTAGTTCCAAGACAGGCTCCACTAGATATAAAGCTGGAAGCACTGTTCCGCTTACCGGTAGATGTGGGGCTCTGGAGCTATCATGAACAGCCATGAATGTGTCGGCTCTTGTGATGGGCGCAATGGCTAGCCTCTCCTGTGGACCAGGTTGTTTCTCATTCGATAGCAAGGTGCATAAGTCAGTACAGGCATGCACGAGTCTCTCTAGCCTTGGCAAAAATATGTTTTGTAGTTCCGCTAGGATGTAAGAGCCAGCAGAGCCTTCTTTGATGCTGGAGATCTCCATTGTAACTGGGCAAGAACTTTATTAAGAAACGGGAACTTTGTTAGATGTATGTACAGTGTGGCGGTATTATTCCCGCCACTCAGCCCAACGGCTTTATTCTTCAAAATGACGTTCCGGGGTAGAAGAGTTGTTAATCCTTCTATCTGCTAGGTGTTCCCGGACAGCTTGCCTGTCAAGGGAGATGCAGATGGCGTAGATAGGTAGCAGCAATATTAGCGTTAGGAGTAGATTTCTTCAGAGCTGATGAAGCCTGCAGCCATCTTGTAGGGCCGCCCACCGGAACACTTCTGTATCAGTCATTTTTATCACATTTGCAATTGGTTACTGCCGATGTCACTTATTCTAGTTCAATCATGTTGCACAGTATCTTGTGAAGTTATATTGTGAAATAATAGAATTAAATCATAATGTTGCATTATAAATATTATACAGATTCAAAATTTATACATTGGCGATAAAAATATAGTGTTACATTAGTATATGTAACCAATTGCTCCAAATAAGGAGTGTGAAAGAGGTTTATAGCTTAGATAATTGGTCTCTTGCTAACTATCAGCAGTGCAATTAACTAATATATAAACAAGAGGTCCCTTAGTTTTATGTTGACTGGTTAGCAACACTCAAGAACAACCAATTAACAAAATCTAAAATGTTGGGGCTTACATTATAATAGATAAAAATACTATATTTCAAAGGGTTGCTGAACTCATTGTAGAGAGGTGTTGCCAAACCAGTATTTGCAAACAGATAGGACATTATAAAAATGAATAGGACATTATAACTACAATCAATGTACTGTCATCCCAATAAACAGCGTATTTACATTTTCATTGCACCATCTGTGTATAGTGTCATAATGCCAGATATTTTCTCAAACATACAGTTATCATAACAGCTGGCATATGACAGCTTAAGAGGAAAAATGATATTCAACTCAGTATACTCTTAACCATTATAATTTTATACTGAATTTAATCTGATCCAAGAACCCTAATTTTATAATCATGAAAAAACATCTTTAACCCATCCTAAGTGACACAAGATAATAGAGTCAGAACCCTCAAAGGTACCAGACATATAAAAATCTTTATTTAGCAAAGAAACAAAATATATATATACAGTATATTGACACTGTTAATTGACACTGTTATCACTATACATGTACTATGCCTGGTGCTTCCATTTGTAAATACAAACAACAAGAAAAAGGTCCTGAGAACTATTCCAGAGAAGTTAGTTTGCTACTTCTAGAGACTGGCTTGCTTTCTACTCAGCCATAGTCCTGGAGCTCTATAGATGGTACCATTCCAGATCCATCATTAAGCAGAGTTCTTTTAAGTATAAAACCTAGTACCTTGTTGGATAGCCATGCAGAATTCCTCAGGGCAATGAGAAGCTAGGTCACAATTTGTTTGCAAGTGTGAGAGCCTATTAGTTTACCCTAGGTGGAGGAGGACATAGTTGGAGCCAGGCCAAGTATGTCTAATTTAGAAATTAATCTCAAACTTCTGCAACATTGGTCTTTCACCTTCGATAGCTCAGAAAATACTGAAACAAACAGAACTGTGTGTGTCTGTATATTTACAGTAAGAACAATACTTAGGGTCCATAAGGATCATTATGTCCACGAGAAAGGCTCATTTCAGTCTTACAATTCATCCACCGGATTAAATGTTATAAAAAAAGTGGGCTGACTCTCAATGTACAGAAGAGTGGCAATGTGCCTTTCATAGAAAACAATAGGGATCGCTGCCTGTTTAACAATCTGCCCACATCGCCATTGAATGCAGATCTCAGCCCTGTGAAGGGAGCTTGTTTTAAACCATATTTACACAACATAGAATGTGCACTCACTAAAGGGAGGCTTGAGGACAGGTTTGATAACCCTTTGGTATATTGTGATCAGGCTAAGTTAGATAATATTCTCTAATGCCCACATTTCAAGGCAAAAACTCTCAATTGCTTCCTTGTTGTAATGTGTCATTATTATTATTAATATAATTTATTTGTATAGCTCCGCAAAATTCTGTAGCGCTGGTGTCAACATCGCTTATCTTAATGTGACATTCTTTTAAGGAGCAATCTGCACCTTCCTAGCTTTAAGATAATAGTGGGCATGGAGGTGAACATTTTTATAATTATATTTTAATAAAGGGATATGAAACCCAAAAATATTTTGTGATTCAGACAGAGCAGACCATTTAAAAAAGGTTTTCCAATTTACTTCTATTATCGAATTTGCTTCATTCCCATGGTATTCTGTGCTGAAGAGATACTTAGGTAGGTGTCTGGGACACTACATGACAGGAAAAAGTGCTGCCATCTAGTGCTTTTGCAAATTGATAACATTCTTGCAAAACTGAGGCCATATAGTGCTCCAAAAATGGTCCGGGTCCTAAGTATAGCCCCTACTTTTCAACAAAAGATACCAAGAGATTGAAGAAAATTGATAAAAGAAGTAAGTTAGAAAGTTGTTTAAAATCGCATGCTCTATCTGAATCATGAAAGGAAAATTTTGGGTTTCACATCCCTTTGAAGGGACATTATAAACTAGATTTTTCTAGTTTTGCTTATTTTAAATAACATTGCTCTGATTTTCAGACTCCTAACCAAGCCCCATAGTTTTAGGAGAATACTGACGTATACCAACTCCAGCTTGCTTCTGTTTGTGTAAAGGGTCTTTTCATATGTAAATGAAGGGGGGGGGGGGTCTGCTATTCCCACTTGCAGTGGGTGTTCCAGTAACCTTTTAAACAGAGCTAAACTGGAATTTTTTAAAAAGGTTTTATGCTGGATTTTTAGATCAGTATCTGTGCATATTATTCTTTATAGTAGTGTCTATTACATGCAGTTAAATGAAAATAATGTCCCTTTAATTATTATTAATAGTTAAGCTGAAGCTTCAACTGCTTTGTGTTTATACTCCATATGTCAAAACTGTAAATACCTTAATATGTTCTGAAAGATTTTAATGAGGACTACATTATAGTTCTAAATATTTAATCAACTTTGCAACTTATGCACAATGCTAGCTTGCTTACCAAATCATTTGTTGCCAGATATATAAGGAGAGCATTAGAGGAAAAGGTTTTGAACTTGAATGTTATCGTTGAGATATTGGGATTCCATCGAACAGGACGACTAACCATGGCGTATCCTTCTCCATCAAACTGGACAGTACCCTCACTGTCTGCAACCTGCGGACTACAAATTAATAGCATTAGTTATTAGTTTCAATAAAAGTACTCTTCAATAAAAAAAGAAAAAATACTCCTTTAAACTTTTAAATGCTCTATTTATTTACTTCTACTATTTTGCTGAATTTAAACTTCCATATACTTATGCAAATTATTAGTGAAAATCATTTACTTTTGATACGTTTATTTCTTTATCACACCATCTTTGATTCATTTTACGCTTGTTTATTAACATCTGTAAAAATACAAGTCACATATTTGATTTTTTTTTAAATTGATATAGAGGGGTCAATTTATCAAAGTGCGAGCGGACATGATACGATGTAGCGTATTACGTCTGCCGCACATCGATAAATGCAGACAGCATACGCTGCCGGCATTTATCATTACACAAGCAGTTCTTGTGAACTGCTTGTGCAATGCCGCCCCCTGCAGATTTGCGGCCGCTAGCAGGGGCTGTCAATCAGCCTGATCATATAGGATCGGGCGGATTGAAGACTGCCGCCTCAGAGGCAGCGGAGCAGTTTTTGAGCAGCTGCTTCATAACTGCTGTTTCCGGAGAGCCTGAATGCTCGCGTGGAAACAGGGGCATCAAGCTCCATTCGGAGATTGATAATTTGGCCCCAGAGTATCTAATCTTAAAGGTGTTTTTTTTGTAATAAACGTTTTTATTGAAGTAATGCACATCATACATACATACACATTGTATGAACAAATATTAATGACATGACCATTATTAATAGCAATACACTCATTTCGTTTTAACTTTAGAAAGAAAATAGGTAAGACATTAAATAGAGGGAAGAAAGAATGAGGATTGGCAACTGTGGTGTGAAATATTAAGTGTCTCGCCTGCATAAAGGTTTTTATTTTTTTCACTTCTGATTTTTTTTAAGTGTAAATACAAGAAGTCTAAGAAAACGGATACAAAGATGAGTTAGAACAACAAGGCCTATAAAACCTTTACTACTTACATAAACAATGAAAAAAATAATAATATTATTTTCAAGTGATAAACTCTGAGGGCCAGATTATGAGGGGAGCGCAAATTATCGCTTACGCAAGTGTGATATTTGTGCTACACTCAGTAATAACATAGCAGGCAAATGTGCGCTGGTATTACAAGTTAGGTCACGTCCGCATTGCAAGGAAGCTTTGAGCTTACGAGAGCACACTTTCATAAACTCCAAAGGGAGCCTTATCCTAATGCCGTCATACATGGCACAGAACCTAACGCAGCAAAGGGGGTAAGCACTGTGCAGCAAAGTGTATATGACTATATACATATATATTTGTCCCAATAGACTGCTATGTAAAGGCACTTTTTTTGGCCACATCCCCTCACTTTATCCCCTAAAAACAAAAATAAAGATGCTAAAAAAAATTAATTTAAAAAGGTACCTCACACTTAAATTTGGGGGCAATTGGGGGATATTTTTTTAAAATTAACCAGAGGTCTGACCTCTGGTTAATTTTTGGAGCACTAATTGAATTTGCCCCTATACAGGCGTGCAATAAATTAGCACTCCACTTGTAATCTAGCCCTGAGTCAGCTAACTTGGATCATTTCTAAATTGTAATTACCTCGGTTCTACGTATGTGTTGTTAGTGCTTATTTAACTTTCAAAGCATTGGCTGCACATTAGTTAAATTTCAGCAGAAAGTGCAATCACACATAAATGAATGTAGAATATACACTAATATTAATGAAAAGGTCTAGATCCTAGATCGAATCTTTGTCACAACTATTAGTGAGAGGGTCACTGCATAGCTATGATGCTGTTGCTATAAACTGCAGTTTCAAGTCCAGTCATACTCTTGTCAACAACAGTGTAGCCTAAAGCCTCATTATGACATATCTCAAGTAATTTTGATGCCTATTAATTTCCATGATATCCACTATACAATAATATAATTATTATGTCTGTAAGCAATGTGTGATGCAGGTCTCAATATATGGGCAAATCTCTTTTTCCCTGCAACTGCCTTGACTTCATGTTATGCCTTTGCATCATCCTAAAATCCGTTTAAAACTCAATACAGATGGAGCAAAATGAAATGTTCCACTACACTATTTAAAATCCCATAGCACGGGGCGGAGCCAACTGCCGAAGCAGAAAGACACATCTCACTAGAGCTCCTGTTGTTTATCTCTACATTTTATTATTTTGAGCTCATTAAGGAACTTTATATTAAGTTCTAATTTTCATTAAGCTTTGAAGAGTGAGATGAATATCTCTAGGGTCTCGAAAACAATGTTTGAAACAGCATCGGCACAAGATTCCTTCTGACTTACGGGGTTGGTTTTGTGAGAAGACACGCCATTTTCAAGTTCAACCACGCACTACTATTTATATTTGAGACTCAGCCATATAATTAACTATGGAGAGGCAAGTTATGTCTCTGCTGCATAACTTAATGTGCACTTTGGATGCCCATCGAGATGAACTTGTGGCGGTGCTTAGAGCAACTGTCACCGGACACAAGGATATGCCAGCAACAAGGGGGGTAATGGAGGTTACTAGGAGACATGAGCTGGACGCACCAACACGTGAGCTACAAATCACCGCATTACCCAGATACGGTACAAGGCGTAGGCAAAAGACGTCTTGGGACTTCTATAGCGGAATTTACAGAGCTAAGTATTCCATTGAGCCCCCTGCAGCCACACAGCTTTACTGTCAGCCCTTTCAAGTATCATGGGCATACGACCGCGCTTCCGTCTGCAGCCAGATCCCAAGAGGTGAGACCGCCAACAAGCTGCTTTGATCTCATTGTGACCCCTTCCTGGGGATTATTCTCTTCGGCCTTCAGACTTTCCCATCCACCCGAGGAGTGTTATCCCTCTAACTTGCTAAGCATTAAGCCTCACAGACTGGGCATTGGATAAATACGTGATGTCCCCTTCTATGTGCAGCCTGAGAGTCTCTGCCGAAATAGGGAAATCTTTACCCAGGCTGGCCATCGGATGAGACATAACATCACCTCCACTCATAAAGTGAAGCTATGGTCCTTGTTATATGTCCCTCTTCTATCTTGTATACCCCAGACACCTGAGACTCTTATTTAAGCATAGTTTATTCAGAGAAAAGCTTATGCATTATATTGCCTCTTTATTATTAAAGTCTAGAGCAGGGTGAATTGCAGCTCCTAATGTTACTTTAACCAACTCTTCATCAAAACATGTTTTACCATATGTACAAATTGTGCTTACAGTTCTGTTATTATCACTAGCTACTTTTTGATTTATTTTGATATACTTGTTCATTTGAGGGTTTGGATATATGTAAAATACTGGGAGTCACTTGTGCATCATTCTTATATTATTATGCAGCCTATCCTATGGGCTATTAATGTCTGTTGGTGATATGGGGAATCTTGGTATGTACTAAAGGGTCTAGCTCATAACTATATGACAGAATGTTGTTGCAGCAGGATTTCAGAGTAAGTAAGAGGATTTAGCATACTTATATAATACACAGGATGGATATGGGGCTTATACTGTAGACAGATATCTGGTTGATGTGGCAGATGGCATCTGCTTAGTTGGTACTACACTATTTTATACATATGGGGCGCTGATGGCGGCCGAATTGGCGCCCTGTGGATTATACCAAAAAATGAAACATTTCTGAATTGATTTTATCCATAACACTCCCCTTGGGTCAAGAATAGAATGAATCTCGTTCTTAGTTAGTGTGTATATTCTAGTATAGCTAGATGGTATTACCTTGGCTGTAACCCCAGCACCTTTATATCTTAATTGTTGGAATGTTTAATATGCACATGTACTCTAGTTAAAGGGGAAATACCCTATACCTCACCCCATACTATAACACCTAATAGGATATCTAGCAGCGTAAATCCCAGTGGCGAGATTAGACCCACATTAATTGGTGAATACTGAGTTTTATTAAAGTTTTTAATTCTAGGTTGTATATTTCGCTCATATGCACTTAGTTGTAGTAAAGAATATTGTTTCTACATTTATATATAGTAGTATGCATTTACATAATTATGACACTCTGAAGCAGCGCTTACTGCTCAGTACTATTTACATATGTTAGGCATAATTAAAGTAGGCACTGTGGTTATTCTTATAGAGTCTCTAATAATATCTATAACCCCCCCCCACACACACACACACTTTATATATTCACCCACTGTGGTGATTTCTTCAGCAGTATTAACCTACTCCGCAGTACTAATTTCTCTTGTCAATTTTATTAGCCCCATTAGGTACATGAGTTACCTCTTATTTCATAGGAGGAAATTAGTATCTTAAACTGATCTATGTTGAAGTCTCTTAGTTAAGACAGCTTGGTAATATGTATATAGTATAATTTAATATATCATTATATTGGGCCCATCTCCTCCCTTTCCCGCCGGTACTGGTTGCCTGCGGGTCATACCCCTTCTCCTTTTTCCCGCATCGTCTATAGATGACACTTCCCCAGGAGAGAGGCTCACCCAATATAACTTATGGCTCCGCCCCCCACCCTCACCTTTAGCTACTGTTCACCCTCATTTTAGGTGGACAAATAAGCGGTATTCACCCGCTATTGATATCGTTCTGTTATAAGTTGCTCTTAGCCTTCTGTCTACAAAGAAAATGAGGCACTTTGCCCTCCACTTACGTGCCTGTAGTAGGAGCAACTTGTTATGTCTCCCTATAATTTGTAATTTTTCAGATAATAAATACACCTATCTTGTAATTAACATATCATTCTATAAGAAGTATAAGTTTTTCGGGCTGTTTAAACTCTATCACTTTCTTATGCATTTATATAGGAAACAAAAGAAAAAAAAAGAGGTAATGCTTGATTATATGTATTTGATTTTGTACTTGCATAACATGTCCTCTATATTCATTATGCTCTTTTAATGAGATACATATATAATATCTGAATTAAGATTTCTTTATTTTCTTATATGTAAAGGTTTCATTGTCCAATGGATAAACAATGCTTTGTATGCAAAATGTGCCAAAGTGATGCAAAATGTACATTATGTTTATGTTCTTTCTTTTTCTTGTATTACCTCAATAAAAATATTTGATTATAAAAAAAAAAAATCCCATAGCACAATAAATTATATGTTTGACCTTGACCCCACCACAATAAACCTTTATTATAACCTTGTTCCTAAATACAATAAATTCTAACAGCAGCCTGAATTCCACCACAGTAAACCTCAAAGGTGGTAATTTGGGGGTTAGTTGGGTTTTATGGGATTTGTGGCTATGAATATGTCAAGTAGTGAAGCAGGACCAGACTAGTAGACTAGGGTCAAAATCAGGGTTTTTTGCAGTTGTGGGCAGCTCATACTTAAGTTATCTTGTGTTAGTGGGCTGTGTAGAATAAAAAGTTTACTGTTGTTGGGGGGCTGGGTGCAGTTCGGCATCACTGTTTTTGGGGGTCAGGTTCATGGTTAAGGTTAATTGTGGTTGGGCTGGATAATGGTTAGGGTTCCAGGCAGTACCACTAGTACTTATATAGCAGCAATGCTATAGTAGGACAGGCCAGAAACTCTTTGGTAGTTAGTCATGGTAAATCACTATAATTTAGTTGCTTGCATATTGTGCACATTGGCAAAGCAATTGTGATACAGTTACTAACATAGAGACATATTTTAAAGCTCAGTTGTATTAACAAGCTTAGGATCTTGGCAATTTTAGTAAATTTGAGGCAATAGCATTTCAAAATAATGTTACTATAAGTGCATTTTGTTTTCCTAGAAGAAATATTTTAAAACAAATTTAATTTGGAGCTTTGGAGGCCGTTTGTTCCGGTCTACAGTTACTAACATAGAGACATATTTTAAAGCAGCTCAGTTGTATTAACAAGCTTAGGATCTTGGCAATTTTAGTAAATTTGAGGCAATAGCATTTCAAAATACTTTTACTATAAGTGCATTTTGTTTTCCTAGAAGAAATATTTTAAAACAAATTTAATTTGGAGCTTTGGAGGCCGTTTGTTCCGGTGTTCCTTTCTGCGATCCTGTATGGACAGGTTCATGGAAGGGAACCTTGTCTGTTCGGGTTTAGATAAATGGGGCACTTTATTTTTAATGTATTTTTAATTTTCTAAGAATACATCTCAAAAAGGTTACAAAATCTCCATATTTACCAGGTTTTGCTCTAATAGTAAGAGTAACTAAGATTTTTAAGTGATAATAGTAAGAGTGAATTAACCTGAATAATAAAGGAAAAATTATAGTAACACAAAAATAGTAACAATAATTATAACTGATTCTTAAAGTTCAGTAATACTTACCTGGATTTGTTCATTTTATTTCAAATTAAGAAACAGAATATGCATATTCTATTATATTTAAAACTATTCACCTGACAGAGCAGCCTTTGCAGTCTCCTTTCCTATCTCTGTAATTCCACAGTCCAATGGGCTTGCTGTCCAGAAATGTTTCTCCCATACAGCCTGAGAATGTGGTTGTTTTCACCGCATCAGACTTCTGTGGTGGAGAAAAATAATGTTTTTTTTCAATTAGCAAATAACACATACCAAAAGTGATTTACAACATGTAGTTGTAAACATCTTGTAGAAAAATTCAATAAAGGATGGATACAATATATTTATATATCTGTTGGAATACTGCTACAATACTGCGCCTTAACTGTAATGCCCCATGTAAATGTTGTGAGAACTGCCACAGTATCATCTGGCATCTTGCTGCATAGCAGGGCAGTCAAGCTACACTATGAGACAGTGTGACATACTATTTGAGGTCTATACTCCAAATCGCACTATGAATCAGCAAAATCCCACTCTAAAAAATCAGATTCCTGTGTAGCATCTTGACTCAGAAATTTGCAACTAGTCTTTTTAAATATGATTTTATTACCTGTCTTCGTCATGTGTATTAAACACGTGCATTTGTTTTGTTACGAATGCAAATTTGTTAAAGAAACACAGAGATTTGTGTTGTTCTTGCAAAATGAATATGTGAATGAATTCACCACAAGATTTAAATAAAATGAAAAAATACTGATAAAATGAATCAGTATACATTTGCTTCCTTTAAAATACATTAGGGGTTAAAAATACTTACCTTTATCATGTTGGAGAGATGCACTAATCCTGACCCTTCTTAACAGGGCACTGGAGCGTGCTAATAGGAGGCTTAGCGCGACAGATCCCAGGGCCCATACTAAACACAAACTGAAGCAAATACCAAATAGGAACATCTCTGCATGTGTTTGGAGTGGGCAGTGGATGAGCAACATCCACTACCTGTGTTTAGTATTCCAGCCCTGTACCCTGTCTTGCTTATCCAGTAGTGCAAGAGCATGGCCTGTCAATCACCTCAGATGAAGAAGTTTGAGGTGATTTAATTCTGACACTTCTGATTTGGCGGAGAGGCTAGAAAGCAGCAGTCTATATATTATTTTATTTCAATTTGCACAAAGTAACCTTGCAACTATTTGTTTAACTTTTTAAGTATTTAACATAAGAATTAATAAATACAGTTTAAAACAATAATACTATCACGTATTTTTTAAACAAGGTAGAGAAATGTGTATTATGGTAGATTTCTTTCTGTGACTGCCACATATGCAAATTACTGCACACTACAAACTATTCTTCAGAGTTGGCAGGCTTGGTTTCATGTTTTCTATAAAGCAATACAAGACAGAATATACACTGTATGCCATTATTGGCAGGCTGAAGTACATTGCGATAAATTGTTGCACATATGTATAAAAACAGAATCCTATAACATTATGGTCCAAGTTTTACCTTGCAATACATAGGTACCTGGTGGCAAGTAAAATGCATTTTGCTGGCACAGATCTGTTTGATAATTTCTATTGTAAGCATATGTTTTTTTGTTTTTTTTATTAACTACTTCCTCAATATATAACATAATATGAAATAATATATCTAATTTTGTTATTGCTATTTAAAGGGACATAAAACAAGTTGAGATATAGGCCTATATTTAACAAAGTCTGGCGGACCTGATCCGCCAGTGCGGATCAGGTCCGCCAGACCTTGCTGAATACGGAGAGCACTACGCTCTCCGTATTCAGCATTGCACCAGCAGCTCACAAGAGCTGCTGGTGCAACGCCGCCCCCTGCAGACTTGTCAATCAACCCGATCGTACTCGATCGGGTTGATTTCCGGCGATGTCTGTCCGCCTGCTCAGAGCAGGAGGACAAGTTATGGAGCAGTGGTATTTGTGACTGCTGCTTCATAACTGCTGTTTCTGGCGAGCCTGCACACATTTCCTTCTATAGCTGTATCAATATCTATTGTTCTTTTGATAGAATGCAAAAGTACATAGGGATTATCTGCTGGACCATAATTAGAAGCTGTGAACTCAGTTGAAATACAATGCCTGTGTCTAAACACTGTTAAGAGGGGTGGAGTTGGCTGCTCCAGGCAGATAAGCTATGTAAGTCATTTTGCTTATTTTTTAAAAAAAAAAAAATTAAATACTTGCCAGCAATTTTTAACATTTTTTTTTTTATGCGAACTATTTTTAATTAATTAGCCATTTTAGGATATGCACAAATATCAACCTGTTTTATGTCCCTTCTAAATAAAATGTAAGGCATCTCATTATACTCCTCATTTGCTTCAGTAACATCTTTCATATGTAAAAGGAAACCTACAAGAACTGAACCACTTTGTTTGATAAATTCTAAAGTTACTGATATTTATTCATTGGCATTTATTTATGCATAAACTTTAAGATGCACTAAGGCTGGTAAGATGCAATAAACATATAATGTTTAATTAGAATTAAAAATGTAAGGCACTCAAAACTGAATATAGAAATAAAACTGATAACAAAATACGACACCACAACAACATTTTGGCTTTATGTTTTACATCCTTCGAACTGACAAATCTTCATTTATGTGACAAGTCAAAATGTCAGTACTTGCACAAAATACGGTGAGCCTTCAGCTAATTAGCTCACCATCTGGCACCAACGCTCGCTAGAGCGTGATCCACTATTTTAAACTGAGGCCTTGGCTATTATTTATATTAATTATTCTTATAAAAATATGCTTCCATGTGCTCATTGTTCCTGAAAAGGGGTGATTAAAATTTCGGGTAAAGGGAAATGAATTACATTGATTTTTCTTCCTTCAAAAAGACTCATCAAGACATAGCAGAGTACTGAACATTTTTATAAAAAGTATTAAATATGTATTTCAAATTAAATGTTCTCACTACTATGGGCAAGATAATAGGGTGGATTTATCATAGTGCGAGCGGACATGATCTGCTGTAGCATTTATCATTGCACAAGCATTTCTCATGAAATGCTTGTGCAATGGTGCCCTCTTCACATTCGCGGACAATCGGTCACTAGCAAGGGGGGGGGAATCAACTCCGATCGGGGTGATTGCAGTCCCCCACCTCAGAGGTTGTGGAGTAGTTAAGGAGCAGCGGTCTTAACTTACAGTTCCAGCAAGCCGGAAATTACGAGGGGTAGATAGCAGCATCCGCTGCTTCGTAAATCTACCCCTATGAGTGGAGTGCAAATCCATGCAATATCGCACCCACTCGTGCATTAAATTTGCCAGGAGTAAGCTTTTTGCACACGTCAGTTAGTGCACCTATTACAAGTTAAAAATAAAACGTTTTTGCACAAGTGCTAACCCGACACACCCAAAAATGCGAACTTTAGACATCGTAAATGCATTAACTTATTCCCCCAACGACACCCTACTTGCGTGCAAACCCAATCACATTTAACCAAAGTGCACTAACCTGACATGAAATATGAATATTTCATATTCTAATGTTCTTCACATAGCAGAATATATTCTATTTATTCTGAAGTTTTTGGTAAAATATATATTTACACCTATATTTACAGTATAAACAATTATGTATAGGTATAGATATATACACACACACACATATATATATATATATATATATATATATATATATATATATGTATTTATATACATATATATTTATGTGTTTATATGTTTAGTTTATATATGTCTGTAAATACATATATACATATTTAAATTCATAAATACATCTGTACACACATATAAACATCTATACATACATATACTTTTTTAGACATGTGTACGTATGTCTGTGCTAAAGCCTTTTTTGCAGGCCTTTTTTTTTCTTACATCTGAGCTCTTATAACTTTTGAATGCATTTTTAAAAAATAATGTTTTATCAGACAGTGTTATAATGAATGTAACTGCACTTTTAAACGTATTTTTGATGTGTTTTGTGCAACTTTTTTGACTTGCGTAACAGAGCTCTGAAGTCGTGCTATCCTGATGCTTGTTAAATTCAATTGTGCTCAAGTGAACGTGTTAACTTTCAACTTTTAATACCGCCGATACTTCTGAAGTGCACAAAGAGCCGCGATTAGCCCCTTATCGGTCACTCACATTAGCGATCCTCTCATAATCTAGCTCTATATCAGTAGTTATATATTATATATATATATATATATAATAGTATATTATTATTATTATGATTATTATTATTATTATGATTTATCTGGAAAAAACCCACTGAATTCTGTAGCATTTAACATAATTTCTGAGATTATATTACTTGCATAGTGACACTGCCTTTCACTCACTAAGGGCCCGATGATCAAAAGCTCTTGTTCTTGCAAAACAATCTAAGAAGACTTGTCAGTACTGCAAGGCCCGTCTATACCTTTTAGAAAGACATATTTTAACCTGAGAGTTATTGATCCTGAAAAGTAGGTTTTGAATGTGAAGGAGAGACACCTGCATTAAGGTATAATGCTCAAAACCCCGCCAAAGAGTTTGCATGATCTTCCCTACACCGGCACATATTTGATCATCAGGACCTAAGAGTTCAAATGTCTCTTGTCTGAGAAAAATCTCTACAATTAGAATTGAAGTAGATTCACTGAAATATGAAGGCTTCTTTATTATTTTAAAAAAAAAACAAACAACAGGGATAGGCAAGGTGTCTGTACATGGACACTGGCCCTTGCAGTGTCCGCCAACCATTTTGCGGCGTGGAGGGAGGACACAGTGTTAGACTGTGAGTGTGTGTGACAGTGTGCAAGAGTGTTTGTGAAAGGCTGAGGCTGTGAGACAGTGTGTGTGTGTGTGTGTCAGTGTTCAAAAGAGTGAGACAGAGTGTGAGACTGTGTGTGTGACAGTGTGAGACTGCAAAAATGTATGTGTGTGACTAAAGGTATTGTAAGAGTGTGTGTATGAGACTGTGAGGGTGTGTGTGGGTGATAGTGTGCAATTGAATGTGTGTGTGTGAGAGAGAGACTATGAAGGTATGTGTGTGATAGTGTGTAAGCGGGTGTGAGACTGTGAGGGTGTGTGTGTGATACCGAGTGTGCGATCAAGTGTATGAGACTGATATAGCATAGCCTATACCTATCCCATGCATGTTTAAACTCCTTCACTTTCCCTACCACTTTGCTGGATGGTTTTTCCACAATGCATTCACTACCCTCTTGATAAAGAGAGTTTTTTGTGATGTTTTTCATTTGAAATATACCTTAGTGTCCTTCACTAAGGTCTGTACTTTGGAAAATGTCCACCACAGTCTTGGTAAATGCCTATCCCTGAAAAAAACATATTACTAAAATTTAAACATGAAGGAGTGTGTTTGAGTTTTGAGCAGATTATTTTTTATATAGTTGTATTAGCAAAAATACTTATAGTAAAAGTTATTACAGTTTCAGTGGCAGATATTAATATTGCAGTTGTTATACTAAAGTGAAAGTCAATCCTAGCATTTGTGAAACGCTAGGATTGACTATTATATCAAATTTATTATATGTGATTTAAAATAATTAAACTCAACGTTAATTTTTATTTAAACACACAAGAGGAGATACATTCCTGGATTTATACCCTCCATAGAGAACTTGATAACTGACGTACAGATCACTGGGAGCTTAATTCTATGGATAAGGTATAT
Organism: Bombina bombina; assembly: GCF_027579735.1. Taxonomy (NCBI): domain Eukaryota; kingdom Metazoa; phylum Chordata; class Amphibia; order Anura; family Bombinatoridae; genus Bombina; species Bombina bombina. Next base: position 645,355,108 of record NC_069502.1, read on the forward strand.
TAGGTCCAGAGTGAGCTGCATAGTTTGGTCATGAAGTAGCATTCATGGCACTACATGCAAGAACAACGTTGACAAACATATGTATCCGAGGGGGGGGGGGTACTTCTGGGTAGCAACTTATTTTTCTGCAATTTATGGCCTTACTACATGGAAATTGAGATGGATCTATACTTATCTCCATTTGCTGTATCAATTGTTTGATACTAAATTCAGCCATAAATACCAGCACAAAGGGGTCTCAGTTGCGGTATCCCTGGGTAGAACAGCCTCATTTTGCTCTGAAAGTCTTCTCTAACTTTGGGGAGCCTGTAATTTTAATTAGATATAATGGATGGAATCCAGAAATATGAACCTATTGAATGCAGTGACATGCTTATTAGGGGAATACTTTCTGTTCCTCATTGGCACCCTTGCAGAAGCATGAGGAATAGCATCTGGAACAGAGCTGACAAACCAGGCGACACACCGGTCTCTCATCTTCCACATATTTTGCAGGAGCAGAGATTCAGAAAAGCTGAAGAGAGCCAACTATGGAGATTGCTTATAAGCTAACATGAAACTGCTTATACATCCTGACCCACCAGTGGATCTTTATATTGGGAATCAGATGTTACTGAGTCCTCCATTAGTGCGGAGACATTTAAGTCAGCACTGGAGCAGCAACGAGGGGATCCTAAATTAGTATGGAGATAGATCCTAATTTATCAGCTGGAGTTAATTTGTTCAATTGGATTAATGGATACCATTCCATAAACATCTACTGGGGTTAAACAATACTGACCTTGACAAAAATCCTTAACATGATACAGATTAAAAACTGGTCTGAAAAATCCCCCTTATTGACCAACCTTTGGCTTATGTCTGTAGAACCTTCCCATTAGGCTGTTTTAACTTGTGCCACGCTATCAGCAGCTAGCAGATAACAGAGTCTTGCTGATTTTGTTTTCTACAGAAGGTGTGTTCATCCTATTTATTTACAGACATCCATTGTTAGTTGCTGGCTCGCATTGTCTCTTGAAGATCCCACATTTGATCCAGTATAAAGTGATTTAACTTTTGTATTGCAGGCTCTATGATGTTTAATATTTGAGTATTCATTATTATAATGGTGGGCTATTTATATTATAAGTTCAGTTTATGATCTCCCATGGCGCATCTAAACTAGAGACATTATTCTAGAAACACACTGTGATGCTAGGTGGGTTTTCTCTATCTACACAAGTGAGGCAAAAACAGTTTGCACTTTGCATTGATTATCCTTATATTTTGTTCTCCCCATAGAATTTATATATAATATTTCATATATTATGGGTCCAAAAGTGACCCTTTCTATCTTTTATTTCCCTGGTCAATCCTCCTTACTTCATAATCTTATGCACGGGCACCAACAGAGGCCTCTGTTTATCATTTTAGGGTTACTTTGTTGTTGTGTGAGTTAACTTTTTAGGGAAAACTGAAACATAAGACATTTTGAATTTCTCTTGTTTTTTTGTAAATGTGCCTATAGAATGTAGAGTATGATTGATATGGCATATGTTTAAAACAATTGTAACCCTTGAGATCTCTGTGTAAAACTGTTGCACTTTTTCTGATGTAGGATAATATTTCTGGGCACTGTTGCTTATAATATTCTTTTTACGTACCTCATAAGAGAAGTTTTTTGTTTAGCAAAGTAGGGAACATAGTTTTATTTCAGGGTTCCCTCACAAGACTAGACATTTTCTTGCTTTTTGTCTGTTTCAAACATTGGTTTTAATTAAAGTTGTTTGTAACTCATTTTAATCTAATGACATTATTCATTTATTATTATTATTATTATTTATTAAATACAGTATTACTTCCAAAATCTGCTATTTAAACATTCTTCCTTTTAATGAGTACCCACAAAATTAGTTGTTAATTATAGATTATCAATGTCCTTCCAATCTGCTTGATGTTTGAATGCATTTCTTTAACATCTACACTTTTATGGAGTATAGTTACAACTTGAGGAAGTTAGCTGGACAAAAACCAGTAATATTTGTTTACCTTTAGTTTTTCAGTAAGACCGCCAACAAAGAGCATGGCATTTGAATCCACATCTAGAATACTATATCCAGGGAGTGAAGCTGAGCTGTACACACCAGCCACTACACTTGCTTTAGGACCCTCCAAAGCTTGTACTGAAATGGTACCATTTATACCAGATCTGCAATGATGAGAAAAATGATCAACATATATTCTTTACATTATATTCAGGATATTCTGATTTCACATTGGAGGAATATATTGGTGCTTAAAGGGAAACTGAACCCAAATGTTTGCTTTTGTGATTCAGATAGAGCATGGAATTTTAGGCAACTTTCTAATTTACTCCTATTATCAATTTTTCTTCGTTCTCTTGCTGTCTTTATTTGAAAAAAAGGCATCTAAGCTGTTTTTTAGTTCAGAACCCTGGATAGCACTTGTTTATTGGTCGATTAAATTAATCCACCAATCTGCAAGAACAACCCAGGTTGTTCACCAAAAATGGGCCGGCATCTAAACTTACATTCTTGCTTTTCAAATAAAGATACCAAGAGAATGAAGAAAATTTGATAATAGGAGTAAATTAGAAAGTTGCTTACAATTGCATGCTCTATCTGAATTACAAAAAAAAAATAAAAAAAAAATGGGTTCAGTGTCCCTTTAATCATGGACTATTGGTTGTTAGTTTTTTTTTTCTAACATAAAACAATTACTTGTTTTAACAATAAAAAGTAACAACTATCGTATTTGCCATCATTTGTATTTCCTTACCAGTAACAACAGGGCTGACAGCATTAGTGATGGTTAAATTATATTTCAAAACAAAAAGTGGCTAAGAACATGATTGTCAAAATAAACAAATATTAAGGGATTATGTTAATATTTTACTTTATCTCTACTGTTGTAAAGAGCTGTAAAAGCTTGGGAAATTTTACATTTAGATACATTTAGTGCTGTTAAATGCATTTTTTACATATTGTGGGCACAAAACATTGTGCAAATAATATCCCATAAATACAATTTAATCTTTTTATAATGCTTGCAAATATCTTTTTTTATCTTAATGTTGTTACTATTTGAATGCTGTAAATTCACTTCAGAAACATCAATACTATCACGTAATTGGGCTTATACATCACACATATTAAAGGGACACTAAACCCCAAATTTTTCTTTCATGATTCAGGTAGAGGGGCCGATTTATCAATCCGTCAATCGGCCCCAATGTATCTGTTTCTGCATGAGCCTTCAGGCTCGCCGGAAACAGGAGTTAAGGAGCAGCAGTCTTAAGACCGCTGCTCCTTAACTCGCCTGCTGCCTCTGAGACTGCGGACATCAATCCGTTAGAACGTGTATGATTAGATTGATTGACATCCCCTGCTAGCAGCCAATCAGCCGCAAATCTGCAGGGGGCAGCATTGCACAAGCAGTTCACCAGAACTGTTTGTGCAATGTTAAAATGTCGTCATTCAGCGATGTCTGGAGGACATGATCCACTTTGACATTGATAAATCGACCCCAGAGAATACAATTGTAAACAATGTTTCAATTTACTTCTATTATCTAATTTTTTCCATTTTTTAGATATCCTTTGCTGAAGAAATAGCAATGCACATGAGTGAGCATCTAACACGTGGCATCTATGTACAGCCACCAATCAGAAGCTACTAGGCCTATCTAGATATGCTTTTCTGCAAAGAATAGCAAGAGAATTAAGCAAATTAGATAATAGAAGTAAATTAGAAAGTTGTTTAAAATTGCATATTCTTTCTAAATCATGCAAGAAAAAAAATTGGGTTTAATGTCCCTTTAACCAATTATGGACTGGCCACCAATGCAGCCACCAATCAGCAAGCGCTATCCAGGGTTCTGAATCAAAAATGGGCTGGCTCCTAAGCTTTCATTCCTGCTTTTTCAAATAAAGATACCAAGAGAATGAAGAAAAATTGATGATAGGAGTAAATAAGAAAGTTGCTTAAAATGGTATGCTCTTTTGTACGCACACACGCACGCACACATACACATATATATATAAATATATATATATATATATATATATATAGACATGTTGTGTATGCATATATATGTTAAATCCTAAACTCCTTATACTATCTGATTTTGAGCCCTGATAACATTTTTAATATATATTTTTATAAAATAATTTTTAGCAAGTAGTGTTTATATGAGTGTAACTGTACTTTTACATGCATTTATTTTGTGTTTAATGCAACTTTTTCTCCTTCCCCTACCCTTTACATGAGCTTTTAAATCACGGTAAACTGACAAGCATAAATTGCGATTGCGCTTGAGCGAACATGATAACTTTCAACTTGTAATATGCATGCTATTTCCATCGTGCAAAAAAAGCAGAAATAACCCAATATTGCTTGAGTGCAACAGTTAGAGCGCCACTCATGATCTAGCCCTACAGATGTAAAAGCATTGTGGAGACAACATCATACCAATGCAATTAAATTTACCTATAGTGAGAGATCAGCAAAAATGCTGTAAATGGCTTATTCTGCTACTGATTGTGGATATCCCAATAGTGGAATTATACTTTATGCCTACTCATAATCTCAGAGAGAATTAACAATTATTTTTCCTTTTACAGGATAAACTTTTTTATTTTATGGGGGCTATACAATCTAATATTTTTCTTTGTATTGAAAAAAAAATGTCCTTATCTTAACTGCATACTATAATATATCCACTTTTTATTCATAATATACTTTATTCATTTTCATCTATGAAATATATTAACATTTTGCAGAGTTTGATGAATTACGCTCTATCATTTTTGGAGTGTAAAAAATGTATGTGGAACTTTTATTTGTTAAAAAGTGTGAATGATTGTTAAAGCAAAGCCCTTTACTAAAAAAATAAAAAAGCATTCAAATGTCAAGAAGATGATTGAAGGGAGATCTGTGGTTCTCTGTATTATGAAGGTCAAACTTTTTCCTTGTAATTTTTTATAAAATGTATAAATGACATTCTGAGATATTTGCAACATACCAAATGAGTTAAAGACTAGTTAAACAATGAATTGTTGCTAAAATATTTAATGCAGATCTACAACAGATTTCCTAGCACAGCATTAAATAGAATTCTGACACAAAATAACAAGTCAGGCTTGAGTAATGATCACATTTATAACAAATAAACCTATTAGATATCTCATTATGAAAAGCATCTTTGTGTAAAATCATACCACTGGCATCTTCCACTCCATGTAGGAGTGGATTATAGTGATAATCAATTTCCTGCAATGAACTGTGCTGCCTTAAATTAATGATAAAGGGCATACATATATTCACAAATAAGAAATGTCCAGGTGCAACAGATTATATTTGTTAAACGTGATATTAATAAACCTGTATGTACAACATATATTTACATGACAGCCTTCTACAGTAAATTTTACAGATTTGTGCATATGCTTATAGAGCCCTGTTAAAAAGACAAACAAGAATTTGCAGTGCACTTTGGAGACATCCACTGTAATATATTAATATTATTAACATGTACTTGATGATTCATATTTTTTCATAGCAATGCAAATACTAGGCAGTTAAGCATGTTATTGAGTATCTAGTACTCAACACATTAAAACATTTTTTGTTTTCTGATTTTGTTAAAGGGACAGTCTAGGCCAAAATAAACTTTCATGATTCAGAGCATGTAATTTTAAATAATTTTCCAATTTACTTTTATCACCAATTTTGCTTTGTTCTCTTGGTATTCTTAGTTGAAAGCTTAACCTAGGAGGTTCATATGCTAATTTCTTAGACCTTGAAGGCCACCTCTTTTCAGAATGCATTTTAACAGTTTTTTTACCACTAGAGGGTGTTAGTTCACGTATTTCATATAGATAGCACTGTGCTTGTGCACGTGAGGTTAAAAGTATATTATTATAACTGTGTTGGTTATGCAAAACTGGGGAATGGGTAATAAAGAGATTATCTATCTTTTAAAACAATAAAAATTCTGGTGTAGACTGTCCCTTTAATGTAAATGCTTTTTGCAAGAAATGCAATGAAGAATATAAACTGTCTCTTCTTTCTTTTTAGTTTTTAAAGGGACAGTCTACTTGATATGGTGTATTGTTTAAAAAGATAGATAATCCCCTTATTACCCATTCCCCAGTTTTGCATAACCAACACTGTTATATTAATATACTTTCTACCTCTGTGGTTACCTTGTGTTTAAGCTTCTGTGGACTGCCCATTATCTCAGTTCTTTTGAAAGACTTGCATTTTAGCCAATCAGTGCTGAATCATAAATAACTCAACAGGAGTAAGCACAATGTTATCTATATGACACACATGCACTAGCGCTGTCTAGCTGTGAAACACTGTCACAAGGCCCTGAGATAAGAGGAGACCTGCAAGGGCTTAGAACTAAGAATATAAGCCTAACTAGGTTTAGTATTCAATATAAAATATAAAGAGAACAAAGCAAATTTTATGATAAAAGTAAATTGAAAAGTTAAAAATTACTTGTCCTATCTGAATAATGAAAGTTACATTTTGACTAGACTGTCCCTTTAAAGTTGTTTTTATAGTTAGTTAGAATAAGTGATAGGCGATATCAACTTCATTATTTAATATAAAGCAAACATTTTGTTAAAAAAATTCTAAAAATGGGATTTCTTTCCTGTTTCATAAAAAAGTTTTAACGTCTAAGTGAACACATCCAGTGCCCGCCAGCTGGTTACATATGTGTATATATAATGTTGCACTGACATAGGATACTAAAGTCAGTTCTTGAAAATTCTACCCTACTAAATTTCTCTAGTCAACTGTAAGCACTATTATTGTGAAATGGAAGTGCCTAGGAGCAACAGCTGACCAGTCAAAAAATGGTAGACCATGCAAACTCAAAGAGCAGGGCCGACAAATGTTGAAGCACGCAGGGTATACAAATTGCTTATCATCTGTTACATGATTCACTACAGAGTTCCAAACTGCCTCTGGAAGCAACATCAGCACAAGAACTGTGAATAAAATGAGTTTCTATGGCCGGGCAGCTGTACACAAGCCTCACCTAAACATAGGCAATGCTAAGCCTCAGCTGCAGTGGTGTATAGTGCACCCGCACTGGACTCCAGAGCAGTAGAAACATGTTCACTGGAGTGATGAATGACCATACACTCTCTGGCAGTCTGGTTAAAGAATATAAGTATGGCAGATGCAAGAAGAACACTACTGTATAATCCTACAAGACTTAATTATATACTAGTATAATCTAGTACCTTGTATTCCTCAAATAATTAGATTGACATCGGTGAATTATGTCATTAAGTCACACTTTGTAGTTCATTGCGGTTAATACCTTGCTAAACAGGTATATTATGAGTGATGCGCAGTTAATCAACCAATTAGGTAATTTTAGTGTCTTTTTAAAGGGACACTGAACCCAATTTTTTTTCTTTCATGATTCAGATGGAGCATACAATTTTAAGCAACTTTCTAATTTACTTCTATTATCAATTTTTCTTCGTTCTCTTGCTATCTTTATTTAAAAAAGAAGGCATCTAAGCTATTTGTTTGGTTGAGGACCCTAGAAAGCACTTGCTCATTGGTGGATGAATTTATCCACCAATCAGCAAGAACAACCCAGGTTGTTCAGCAAAAATGGGCCGGCATCTAAACTTACATTCTTGCATTTCAAATAAAGATACTAAGAGAATGAAGAAAATTTGATAATAGGAGTAAATTAGAAAGTTGCTTAAAATGGCATGCTCTATCTGAATCACGAAAGAAAAAATTTGGGTTCAGTGTCCCTTTAAGGTTGTTTTGAATCATATACAGTAGGCTATGATTATGGCGGTCTGCCGAAACACGTAAGCCATCTGTGCTACGCACCATTCTTTTTCATATTGTGTACTGAGTGGTTTTGTCGCTATTTAAAACTGTTTAATAAAATTTAGTTTTATTATATAGAGCGTGGTTTTCCTCCAATATTTTTCTACGCCAGAAGAACACTACCTACTTTTTAGGCAACTGGATGCAGGATTGTGCCCCTGTGAGTTTGAAGTGAAGGACTTCAAGTGACCAGCACAGAGCCAAGACCTCAAACCCATTGAACCCATTTAGTATAAATAAGACCTCCGATTGTAAGCCAGGCCTTCTCATCAAACACTAGCACCTGATCTTACAAATGCTCTTTTAGCTGAATGGGCACAAATTCTACAGACAGACTCCAAAATCTTGTGAAAAGTCTTCTCAGAAGAGTTGCGGCTGCTGTAGCTACAAAGGGGGGCCAACTCCATATTATTGCCCATGGTTTTTCAATAGAATATCCAACAAGCTCATATAGGTTTGATGGTGTCCACTTACGTAAGGCCATATAGTGCAATGCTGTCTAAAAAATATAATTACAATAAATATACCAAATATCACAAAGAAAAAAAAAAGTGAAATAAATGTGATAACAAAAATCATAAAAGGAAAACCAAATAAAGTTCTGAATAAAGGATATGTCTGTGTCCTCTGGATGAGTTTTTCAGCTTGTTAGCATTCCTCAGTGAGATCCCATAAAAAAGGAAACAGAAAATTGCAACATAGTGTGAATCTGTAATGGCACTTTGAGGAAGTAGTTGTTTTGTAACAAATGACTACTCACATTTGTTGGAGCTTTCCACTAAGCTCAAGGATATGCGCACTCCCACTTTATACTGATGGGAAAACAGTACACTAGGCAAAACTTGGATACAAATTTATTTTAAAATATATAAAAGCGTCACATAAGCCTTGATAACACCACAATGTAAGGGTACAAAAGCAGATATGCTGTAATAAATGCTTCAAATCGCCAAACTTGCAAAGAGGTAAATGGATCAGCAGGAGTGTGACCGCCGAAACCAAAACCTCTTTAGTAGCAAGACAGTAGCGCTAGGCCCCCAGGTGTCCTGGCTAGTGTAGAGACGTGATAAAACTCAATATAGAACAGTTCAGTTCCGACGTACGTTTCGCAGGTATGCTTTGTCAAGGAATCCTTGACAAAGCATACCTGCGAAACGTACGTCGGAACTGAACTGTTCTATATTGAGTTTTATCACGTCTCTACACTAGCCAGGACACCTGGGGGCCTAGCGCTACTGTCTTGCTACTAAAGAGGTTTTGGTTTCGGCGGTCACACTCCTGCTGATCCATTTACCTCTTTGCAAGTTTGGCGATTTGAAGCATTTATTACAGCATATCTGCTTTTGTACCCTTACATTGTGGTGTTATCAAGGCTTATGTGACGCTTTTATATATTTTAAAATAAATTTGTATCCAAGTTTTGCCTAGTGTACTGTTTTCCCATCAGTATAAAGTGGGAGTGCGCATATCCTTGAGCTTAGTGGAAAGCTCCAACAAATGTGAGTAGTCATTTGTTACAAAACAACTACTTCCTCAAAGTGCCATTACAGATTCACACTATGTTGCAATTTTCTGTTTCCTTTTTTATGGGATCTCACTGAGGAATGCTAACAAGCTGAAAAACTCATCCAGAGGACACAGACATATCCTTTATTCAGAACTTTATTTGGTTTTCCTTTTATGATTTTTGTTATCACATTTATTTCACACTGTCTAAAAAATATGTATGCTGTGAAGCATTTTATAGATCAAGTATAGCCTACCATACTTGACTTTATTTACATTTAACTTGTGTGTTTTACATGTATGTTTAATTACTTCAAAATTGTTCCTAAGTCAATGCAAGAAACAAGTGAAAGAACTTAAAGGGACACTGAAACCAAATTTTTTCTTTTGTGGTTCAGATAGAGCATGGCATTTTAAGCAACTTTCTAATTTACTCCTATAATCAAACTTTCTTCATTCTCTTGGTGTCTTTATTTGAAATGCAAGAATGTAAGTTTAGATGCTGGCTCATTTTTAGTGAACAACCTTGGTTGTCCTTGCTGATTGGTGGATAAATTCATCCACCAATAAAAAAGTACTGTCCAGAGTACTAAACCAAAAAAAAGCTTAGATGCCTTCTTTTTCAAATAAAGATAGCAAGAGAACGAAGACAAATGTATAATAGGAGTAAATTAGAAAGTTGCTTAAAATTGCCTGCTCTATCTGAATCACGAAAGAAAAAAAATTGGGGTTCAGTGTTCCTTTAATCAATTTTACATTCTTCACCCAGTTTGGTATTTTTTAAAATTTCTAGTTAAAGGGATAATGTACTGTAAAATTGGGTTCCCCTTAATGTGTTGACAATTACTATAGTTAGTTATTTATTTGTATGTGAAATAACTGTTTATAAATGGGCTGAGCTTCTAATAAAATAAATAATTTCATCAAGCAGCATCCTACAGAAAGTGCAAAGTTTAAATGTAATAAAAGTTAATCTGAAGCGTAAAGTGATATAAAATAAAAAGCACTAAGTGTAAATGCAGCAGAACTGTCATGTCATACAATGCTATAATGCTTGTCTCTCCTTCACATAAAGAAATGCAGGAAACGCCCCTTGGAGAAGCAAAGCAAAATCTCCCCTTTGAATATTTCACTAGGAATCTCACAATGCTGGAGGATCCTTTCAGAATATCTCACCTGAACGGAGAGGTTTTAAATATCAGGCCCTTACGCTGCATCCAAGTGGATTCTTTCACCACCCTGCTATCCAGGTGGATTCTGAAAATGGCAGGGTGGTGAAAGAATCCACCTGGATGCAGCTTACGCTGCATCCAGGTGGATTCTTTCAACACCTGCCATATTTGGAATCCACCTGGATGCAGCTTATGCTGCATCCAGGTGAATTCCGAAAAAAGCAGGGTGGTGAAAGAATCCATCCAGGTGGATTCTTTCACCACCCCTTTTGCTCTCTCTCCCCCCTCTCTTTTGCTCTCTCTCCCACTCTCTTTTGATCACTCTCCCCCTCTCTTTTGAGCTCTCCCCCCTCTCTTTTGCTCTCTCTCCCCCCTCTCTTTTGCTCTCTCTCCCCCCTCTCTTTTGCTCTCTCTCCCCCTCTCTTTTGCTCTCTCTCCCCCTCTCTTTTGCTATCCCTCTCCCCTCTCTTTTGCTCTCACTCTCCCCTTTTCTCTGCTCTCCCTCTCCCCTCTCTTTTGCTCTCCCTCTCCCCTCTCTTTTGCTCTCTCTCCCCTCTTTTGCTCTCTCTCCCCTCTCTTTTGCTCTCTCTCTCCCCTCTCATTTGCTTTCTCTCCCCTCTCATTTGCTCTCTCTCCCCTCTAAGTTTGTGTTGTTAATAAAAAAAAATTGAACTAAAGAAAAAAATAAAGAAAAAAACCTAATCCTTATGAAAATAAAAAAGCCCTCCTAAAATAAAAACACCCCCTAATCTAATGCTAAACTACCAATAGCCCTTACAAGGGCTTTTTGTAGGGCATTGTCCTATGTTAAACAGCTCTTTTGCACTTACCAAAAGTATATTATTACAGAAAATAAAAAAACAAATGGCCAAAGTTTACAAAATTAAAACTAATCCCTATGAAAATAAAAAAGCCCCTCAAAATAAAAACACCCCCAATCTAAGAAGAAAATGCCAGTAACCATTAAAAGGGCTTTTTGCAGGGCATTGACCCAAGATAAACAGCTCTTTTACATTAAATATACACAAAGTCCCCCCTAACAGTAAACTCCTACCCACCAAACCCCCCAAAATAAGAGATCCTAACACTAAAAAACCTAAACTACCCATTGCCCTGAAAAGGGCATTTGTTTGGGCATTGCTCTTAAAAGGGCATTTAGCTCTTTTACTGCCCATCCCTAATTTAAATAAAACACACCCCCCCAAAAAAAAACCCCTTAAAATAAACCTAAGTCTAACCCCTAGGTTGGTACTCATCATTCCTGAATTCCGGCGGAGAAGGTCCTGTTCCAGGCGGCGCTGGTGAAGTCTTCTTCCAAGAGGCGACCTCTTCTTTCTTCTTTCAGGAGCGATCCGGCGCTGAGCCGAGAGCGGAGCTTAAGACCGATGTCCGCGGAGCTAAAGACCGGAGACCCTGGAAGACCGGTGACCGCGGAGCCATGGAGCGTGGAGGATCCTCTTCATACAATCCCCGCCGTACACTGAATAGTGAATTCAAGGTACGCGATTAAAGATGGCGTCCCTTGAATTACTATTGGCTGATTTGATTCTTCAAATTCCTATCAGCCAATAGAATGAGAGCTACTGAAATCCTGTTGGCTGTTTAAATCAACCTGGGGGTTAGACTTAGATTTTTAAAGTTTTTTTTTTGGGGGGGGTTGTTTTATTTAGATTAGGGATGGGCAGTAAAAGAGCTAAATGCCCTTTTAAGGGCAATGCCCAAACAAATGCCCTTTTCAGGGCAATGGGTAGTTTAGGTTTTTTAGTGTTAAATTCTTTTATTTTGGGGGGTTTGGTGGGTGGGGGGTTTACTGTTAGTGGGGACTTTGTGTATTTTTTAATGTAAAAGAGCTGTTTATCTTGGGGCAATGCCCTAAAAAAAAAGCCCTTTTAAGGGCTACTGGTAGTTTATTCTAAGAGTAGAGTGTGTTTTTATTTTAGGGGGGCTTTTTTATTTTTTTAATAGGGATTAGGTTTAATTTTGTAAACTTTGTTAATTTGGTTTTTTATTTTCTGTAATGTTAGCCTTTTTTATTTTTGTAATCTTAGCTTTTTTTTGTAACTTTAATATTTTTTAGTTTAGTTAATTTGTGTTAATTTAGGGGGTGTTATGTTAGGGGGCTTAGTAATTTAATTAGTTAACAAAGAAATACAGTGGCATTTACCAACCTCCAGGGACCCGTGTTCAGGGCAGCGTATCTTCGGCGAAAATACCGGTCTCCTCGCTCTTCTCACTCCTCCTCACTTCCTGGGAGCCTCAGACAAGCAGACGATTACGTCAAGTGTCAAAGTAGCAGAGATCACTCAGGGACTTCCAGGCATCACAAGGTGGTGAGGAAATAAGAGACTTGTAGGGGGGCCAATACCGTAAAAAGTAACTTTTAATCGTGAGTCAGCTTAAAAACAAAAGTGAGCCCACAGCTCACAACGGCACATAGTAGTTTTCAACCGAGGCAGAAAAATTCAGACATGTTTCGTGTGGGGCTGCCACACTTGCTCACTGCAATGGTAGAATCCATCCTACCATTTTCAGATTTCACCTGGATCACTGCATCCAGGTGAATTTTTTTGGCTGCGCGAACAGCCAACATTCTGTTGGCTGCCTCACGCTGCCAACATTCCATTGAGGATGCGTGCGCAACTGCCAAAAGGCGACGGACATTATAAACGCAATTATAGTGTATATATATATATATATATATATAAAATGTTTTTTTGGTAAAATATAGGTATAGATATAGTATATATATATATTTAAAAATACTTAGAGCATACTCCCCTATGTGAAGCACATTGAAATGTGAAATATTTACAGTAAATACATAGTTATAGACTTTATTAAATAGGAAAATTGCACATATATGATTTTACATGTTTTCATCTACTCAACTGCAATGGGCTCCAATGCACATATATATATATATATATAATTTGCATACAAAGAGAGAAGCGCTCTACCAGGAACGAACAACAGCTCAGTGGCTTGTTCTATGGCGATTTACCACCCGGAGGCAGCCTCTTTTAGACCAGTGTGCTTTTCACAGAAGAAAACTTTCCTGAAGTATATCAGTCTGATCCCGCCAAGTAAGGTCAGTCCAGCCCCGAAATATCAGGCAATTCTCCTCTGAACAAGGAACATGACAACCCCAGACAATCGTTTCGGCCTCCTATGGGCCTCGTCAGTGAGGTGCAGCCACATTCCTCTAAGCACACTGGGCAAGGAGTCCACGTCTGGTTTCCCCCATCACCCATAGGGAGACTTCCCCAGGGTCATAATAATTTGCATACAAAGAGAGAAGCGCTCTACCAGGAACGAACAACAGCTCAGTGGCTTGTTCTATGGCGATTTACCACCCGGAGGCAGCCTCTTTTAGACCAGTGTGCTTTTCACAGAAGAAAACTTTCCTGAAGTATATCAGTCTGATCCCGCCAAGTAAGGTCAGTCCAGCCCCGAAATACCAGGCAATTCTCCTCTGAACAAGGAACATGACAACCCCAGACGATCGTTTCGGCCTCCTATGGGCCTCGTCAGTGAGGTGCAGCCACATTCCTCTAAGCACACTGGGCAAGGAGTCCACGTCTGGTTTCCCCCATCACCCATAGGGAGACTTCCCCAGGGTCATAATAATTTGCATACAAAGAGAGAAGCGCTCTACCAGGAACGAACAACAGCTCAGTGGCTTGTTCTATGGCGATTTACCACCCGGAGGCAGCCTCTTTTAGACCAGTGTGCTTTTCACAGAAGAAAACTTTCCTGAAGTATATCAGTCTGATCCCGCCAAGTAAGGTCAGTCCAGCCCCGAAATACCAGGCAATTCTCCTCTGAACAAGGAACATGACAACCCCAGACAATCGTTTCGGCCTCCTATGGGCCTCGTCAGTGAGGTGCAGCCACATTCCTCTAAGCACACTGGGCAAGGAGTCCACGTCTGGTTTCCCCCATCACCCATAGGGAGACTTCCCCAGGGTCATAATAATTTGCATACAAAGAGAGAAGCGCTCTACCAGGAACGAACAACAGCTCAGTGGCTTGTTCTATGGCGATTTACCACCCGGAGGCAGCCTCTTTTAGACCAGTGTGCTTTTCACAGAAGAAAACTTTCCTGAAGTATATCAGTCTGATCCCGCCAAGTAAGGTCAGTCCAGCCCCGAAATACCAGGCAATTCTCCTCTGAACAAGGAACATGACAACCCCAGACGATCGTTTCGGCCTCCTATGGGCCTCGTCAGTGAGGTGCAGCCACATTCCTCTAAGCACACTGGGCAAGGAGTCCACGTCTGGTTTCCCCCATCACCCATAGGGAGACTTCCCCAGGGTCATAATAATTTGCATACAAAGAGAGAAGCGCTCTACCAGGAATGAACAACAGCTCAGTGGCTTGTTCTATGGCGATTTACCACCCGGAGGCAGCCTCTTTTAGACCAGTGTGCTTTTCACAGAAGAAAACTTTCCTGAAGTATATCAGTCTGATCCCGCCAAGTAAGGTCAGTCCAGCCCCGAAATACCAGGCAATTCTCCTCTGAACAAGGAACATGACAACCCCAGACAATCGTTTCGGCCTCCTATGGGCCTCGTCAGTGAGGTGCAGCCACATTCCTCTAAGCACACTGGGCAAGGAGTCCACGTCTGGTTTCCCCCATCACCCATAGGGAGACTTCCCCAGGGTCATAATAATTTGCATACAAAGAGAGAAGCGCTCTACCAGGAACGAACAACAGCTCAGTGGCTTGTTCTATGGCGATTTACCACCCGGAGGCAGCCTCTTTTAGACCAGTGTGCTTTTCACAGAAGAAAACTTTCCTGAAGTATATCAGTCTGATCCCGCCAAGTAAGGTCAGTCCAGCCCCGAAATACCAGGCAATTCTCCTCTGAACAAGGAACATGACAACCCCAGACGATCGTTTCGGCCTCCTATGGGCCTCGTCAGTGAGGTGCAGCCACATTCCTCTAAGCACACTGGGCAAGGAGTCCACGTCTGGTTTCCCCCATCACCCACAGGGAGACTTCCCCAGGGTCATAATAATTTGCATACAAAGAGAGAAGCGCTCTACCAGGAACGAACAACAGCTCAGTGGCTTGTTCTATGGCGATTTACCACCCGGAGGCAGCCTCTTTTAGACCAGTGTGCTTTTCACAGAAGAAAACTTTCCTGAAGTATATCAGTCTGATCCCGCCAAGTAAGGTCAGTCCAGCCCCGAAATACCAGGCAATTCTCCTCTGAACAAGGAACATGACAACCCCAGACGATTGTCATGTAAAATATTTATACATATTTTATACATATGTATTTATGTGTTTATAAGTGTATATATTTCAGTAAATACATATATACACATATAAATACATAAATATAAATGTACATATACATACATATTTAGAGATGTATATGTATGTATCTCAATGTTAAAGCCCTAACACCTGAGACCTCATATCTTTGAGCCCTTATAACTTTTTTATGCAATTTTTTAAAATATATATTTTTATTAGATAGTGTTATTATGAGTGTAACTGTACTTTAAATGTATATTTTGTGTGTTTTGTGTAACTTTTTTGACTCTCATAACAGTTAACCAGAGTTTTGAAGTTGCTTTATCCCAACGTGTTAAATTCAACTGCACTCAAGCGAACGTGTTTACTTTTAACTTGTAATACGTGTGCTACTTGTGACGCGCACAAAGACCTGTAAAATACCCCTTATTGCTTGCTTGCAACAGTTAGTGTGAAATTCATAATCAGGCTGTTTATTATCTCTCTCCATTGAGGTGGTAACATTTGGTAACATAACAATTCTCCATAGGCTTTAATGGACGTAAATGTTTTTATATCAACAGTTTCCACACTTTACCACCTCAATGGAAACTAGCCCTTAGTTGTCTACTTATTGGTAGGTTCATTTAATTACCCAAAAAATAGATATATTTTTTTATAGCATGGAATCCTTAAAGAAGATGTGAAGATGGCAAAGATCAAGAAGAGGTGGTGCTGCTTCAGGCCTTAAAGGGACATGAAACCTTAATTTTTTCTTTCATGATTTAGAAAGATCATGCAATTTTAAACAACTTTCTAATTTACTTCTATTATCTAATTTGCTTCATTCCCTTGATATCCTTTGCTGAAAAGCATATCTAGATATGCTCAGTAGCTTCTGATTGGTGGCTGCATATAGATGCCTTGTGTGATTGGCTCACCCATGTGCATTCCTATTTCTTCAACAATGGATATCTAAATAATTAAGCAAATTAGATAATATAAGTAAATTGTAATGTTATTTAAAATTGTGTTCTCTACCTGAATCATGAAAGAAAATGTTGGGATTTAGTGTCGCTTTAAAGGGACAGCAAAGTAAAAACCAGATGTTCATGATTAAGTTAGAGCATCTAATATTTAACAACTTCCTAATTTACTTCTATTATCTAATTTATTTGATGTACTACTGGGAACTAGCTGCAGATTGGTGGCTGCACACATATATGCCTTTTGTCATTGGATCACCAGATGTGTTCAGCTAGCTCCCAGTAGTGCATTGTTGCTCCTTTAGCAAAGGATATCAAGAGAATGGAGAAAATGTGATATCAGACGTAAATTGAAAAATTATTTAAATGTTTATGCTCTATCTGAATCATGAAAAGAAAATCTTTGGATATCATGTCCCTTCAAGAGGCTTACGATTTCAGAAAAAGGTCAAATTAAAAGGTAATATTTTTAAAATGTTGTTTAATTTGTGGGTTATTTACAAAAGTCAAGGAAACACAAAGAACAGGCATTACCAATGGCACCTAGATTTAGCAAAATCATGATTAGGTTGATTGCAGTGCGGAGATCAGGTTAATGGTGGTTATGCTTAAAATACTAGCACACTGTTCACTATATAATACTGGTTTTGTGTTATAGTAGCTAGTTTCAAAAACTTCTTGGAAGCTGGTCATAGTATCCAGGCTTAAAGTATTCTATTATTTAGTTTGCGTCTGGTCGCATCTGGTCGCAACTGCTATGAGAAATGTGCTCTCTCTAGATTACGTTCAAGAAGACCATTACTATAGCAGGTCATGTTTTTTTAATCTTTAGGAAATTCCTAAAAAATGCATTACAGCCTAAAGAAACACAAAACACATTGTAATCATAAGACATTTCTTTGGTATTCTATAGATTAACATTTCAATCATGTATATACTGTACATTTTCAAAACATCTTGTTTGCTGCAAATGTTTTTCAATAGCTAAACTCCACCCACCACTTGCCTTATTTGGAGGAGCCAATCCAAACATATAACAGGAGTAGACAAGGCTATCTAAAGTTATTATGTTAGCAAAACCTGCATTGTTTTGCAGTATAGGGATAGATGTGGAGCAGTGTAAGGCTTTTTGCACTTCTGGGACTCAGAATTGGAAAATGCACAATTTTTTTACAGTTAAATTACAAAAAAGGGACATAACAAATAATTAAAATATGCTGCAAAGTTTTTTTACTGCTCATAATTAAAATATTTTATACTTTAATTTCAACGTGTATACAGTCCCTGTAGATTTGTAAATTATTCTCTATTCAATATTACCCCACAAGTCTGATCTTTATTTCCTACACACAGTGACACGCAACAGACTTTTTCCCTCATTTGGTTCAGTGGGGCATGCATTGCTTTGTATTGTTTGTGTTCAAATCAGCCAATAGGATTTTAGAAGCTTTCATCCTATTGGTTGATTTTAGAAGCTTTCATCCTATTGGTTGATTTTAATTTGAAGAATCAAATCAGCCTATAGGAATGCAAGGTATGCCATTTTGAAACGGCTACCTTGCATTCAACTTCAGTGTACGGCGGTGACCGTATGAAGAGGATGTTCCGCACAGGATGGGATCCACTTCCAGGATAGCTCTGTTCCGCCCCGCCGGACTTTAGGAATCGTGAGTAGATTTTATGGGGTTAGTGTTAGTTTTTTTTTTGTTTTTTGGGGGTGTTTTTTTTTTAGATTAGGGATGGGCACTTGTAATACAGCTGAATGCCATTTTAAGGGCAATGCCTATACAAATGCCCCTTTAGGAGCAATGGATAGTTTAGGATTTTTTAGAGTAAGGTTTTTTATTTTGGGGGGTTGGTTGGGTGGTGGGTTTTACTGTTGGGGGACTTTGTATTTTTTTCTAGGTAAAAGAGCTGTTTAACTTAGGAAAATGCCCTACAAAAGGCCCTTTTAAGGGCTATTGGTAGTTTATTGTAGGTTAGGGGGTGTTTTTATTTTGGGGGGCTTTTTTATTTTATAGGGCTCTTAGATTAGATGTAATTGTTTTTATTTTTGATCATTTCATTTATTATTTTTTGTAAGCTTAGTGTTTTTTATTTTTCTTAATTTAGTTTTTATTATTTTTTGTAATTTTAGATTTTTTTTATTTTTTCCGTAGTGTTAGGTTTTTTAAATTTGTAATTTAGGTTTTTAATTGGTAGTATTTTTTTATTTTATTGGAATATTTAGGTTAATTTATAGTTTAATGTTAGGTTTATTTTTATTTCACAGGTAAATTTTTATTTATTTAAAGATAGTTATATTGTAATTTTAATTTGAAGTTAGGGGGGTGTTAGGTTTAGGGGTTAATAGTTTAATTTAGTGTTTTGCGATTTGGGGGAGCTGGCGGTCTAGGGGTTAAAAGGTTTAGTTTAGTAGTTACAGTGTTGGGGGCTGGAGGTTTAGGGGTTAATACTTTATTATAGTGTTGGCGATGTGGGGGGCAGGCGGTTTAGGGGTTAGTAGGTTTATTTAGGTTTCAGAAATGTCGGGGAGCAGCGGATTAGGGGTTAATAACTTGATTTAATAGTCGCGATGTGGGTGGGCAGCAGATTAGAAGTTAATCGGTTTAATATAGTGTTTACAATGCGAGAGGGTGGCGGTTTAGGGGTTAATAGGTAGTTTATTGGTGTTAGTGTACTTTGTAACACTTTAGTTATGAATTTTGTGAAACATTTTTGTTACACAAAATGCATAACTACTGCTCTCAGATGGAGGTATGGATTGTGTTGGTATAGGCTGTAAAGCAACCTGTAATGCCGGTGATATGAAAATCCCACATAAAAACGTAATTTTTTTGAGTGTGGAATGGACGTTGCGTTACAGGCTAAAATGCTTGCGGCATAGCTATACCACCGGGACTCGTAATATGCGTTCCTGGCTATTCCAGCGTAATGGCCAATTTTTCATCATTAAAAGCCGTACCACACCGTAACGCAAAACTCGTAATTTAGGTGAGTGATAGATTATATTAGTTTCTCTTTCTAATAGTTCAGACAAATGCATTAATAGACCATATTAACTTCTGTTTCTAATTCTAGCGTCTTTCTGTCTTCCTAATATTTTCAAAGATCAAGGACCACACACTTGTGGCTTTTGACACAATTTCTTTTTCATGGATAACATGGAAATAGTCCCAGCTTTTATAAAATCTTATTTCTTACCGTTAAAGTGATACTAAACCCACATTTTTTCATTAATTCAATAAGATGTTGCAAAAGGTAGTAGCTGTAATACTGAAGGGATACACACCAATTCCTTAAAGCATAAAACATATTAAGGTATTATTACTCAAAATGGAAAAAACAAACTTTATACTTTTTAAAGGTAAAGGGACTAGGTAAAAACAACCATCTAAACCGTTTGGAGTGTAAAAATGCACTTTCAATGAGAATGTTACTAATATGTTGTATAGTGATGTCGCAAATAGTTCGCCGGCGAATAGCTTCCGGCGAACATAGAATGTTCGCGTTCGCCTCGGCGGGCGAACATATGCTATGTTCGATCCGCCCCCTATTCGTCATCATTGAGTAAACTTTGACCCTGTACCTCACAGTCAGAATACACATTACAGCCAATCAGCAGCAGACCCTCCCTCCCAGACCCTCCCACCTCCTGGACAGCATCCATTTTAGATTCATTTGGAAGCTGCATTCTTAGTGAGAGGAGGGACAGTGTAGCTGCTGCTGATTTAATAGGGAAATCGATAGCTAGGCTAGTGTATTCAGTGTCCACTACAGTCCTGAAGGACTCATCTGATCTCTGCTGTAAGGACAGCACCCCAAAAAGCCCTTTTTAGGGCTAGAACATCAGTCTGCTTTTTTTTTTCCCCTGTGTAATCTAATTGCAGTTGACTGCCTGCCTGCCAGTGTGTGTGTCAGGCTCACAGCGTATACTGTGCCCACTTACCCAGTGCCACCACTCATATCTGGTGTAACAGTAGTGTACATTTAAAAAAAACAACACTTTTTTGACTGTGAAATAATAGCAGACAGCTGCCAGTACTCAAGATGGCCACCAATAAGGCAGATGGGGAGGGTTAGAGAGCTGTTTTGGAGGGGATCAGGGAGGTTGGGGGCTAAGGGGGGATGCTAAACCACAGCATATGTAAATATGCTAAAAAAATAAATATTTTTTTTTAAATAACCTTTTATTTTAGTACTGGCAGACTTTCTGCCAGTACTTAAGATGGCGGGGACAATTGTGGGGTGGAGGAGGGAAGGGAGCTGTTTGGGAGGAATCAGGGGGGTCTGATGTGTCAGGTGGAAGGCTGATCTCTACACTAAAGCTAAAATTAACCCTGCAAGCTCCCTACAAACTACCTAATTAACCCCTTCACTGCTAGCCATAATACATGTGTGATGCGCCGCAGCATTTAGCGGCCTTCTAATTACCAGAAAGCAACGCCAAAGTCATATATGTCTGCTATTTCTGAACAAAGGGGATCCCAGAGAAGCATTTACAACCATTTGTGCCATAATTGCACAAGCTGTTTGTAAATAATTTCAGTGAGAAACCTAAAATTGCGAAAAAATTTAAGTTTTTTTTAAATTTGATCGCATTTGGCGGTGAAATGGTGGCATGAAATATACCAAAATGGGCCTAGATCAATACTTTGGGTTGTCTACTACATTACACTTAACCCCTTCACTGCTGGGCATAAAACACGTGTGGTGCGCAGTGGCATTTAGCAGCCTTCTAATTACCAAAAAGCAACGCCAAAGCCATATGTCTGCTATTTCTGAACAAAGGGGATCCCAGAGAAGCATTTACAACCATTTATGCCATAATTGCATAAGTTGTTTGTAAATAATTTCTGTGAGAAACCTAAAGTTTGTGAAAAAGTGAACAATTTTTTTTTATTTGATCGCATTTGGCGGTGAAATGGTGGCATTAAATATACCAAAATGGGCCTAGATCAATACTTTGGGTTGTCTACTACACTACACTTCAGCTAAAATTAACTCTACAAGCTGCCTACATGCTCCCTAATTAACCCCTTCACTGCTGGGCATAAAATACGTGTGGTGCGCAGTGGCATTTAGCAGCCTTCTAATTACCAAAAAGCAACGCCAAAGCCATATAAGTCTGCTATTTCTGAACAAAGGGGATCCAAGAGAAGCATTTACAACCATTTATGCCATAATTGCATAAGTTGTTTGTAAATAATTTCTGTGAGAAACCTAAAATTTGTGAAAAAGTGAACATTTTTTTTTTATTTGATCGCATTTGGCGGTGAAATGGTGGCATTAAATATACCAAAATGGGCCTAGATCAATACTTTGGGTTGTCTACTACACTACACTTAAGCTAAAATTAACTCTACAAGCTGCCTACATGCTTCCTAATTAACCCCTTCACTGCTGGGCATAAAACACGTGTGGTGCGCAGTGTCATTTAGCAGCCTTCTAATTACCAAAAAGCAACGCCAAAGCCATATAAGTCTGCTATTTCTGAACAAAGGGGATCCCAGAAAAGCATTTACAACAATTTATGCCATAATTGCATAAGTTGTTTTTAAATAATTTCTGTGAGAAACCTAAAGTTTGTGAAAAAGTGAACAATTTGTTTTTATTTGATCGCATTTGGCATGAAATATAATAAAATGGGCCTAGATCAATACTTTGGGTTGTCAGCTACACTACACTTAAGCTAAAATTAACTTTACAAGCTGCCTACATGCTCCCTAATTAACCCCTTCACTGCTAATTACCAAAAAGCAATGCCAAAGCCATATAAGTCTGCTATAATGGCATGTCTGGCACACAGTGTTGGGGCAAGGGTCCATCTGACCACTGATACCTGGTCTGCAAAGCATGGTCAGGGCAGGTATATCACCTACACTGCGCACTGTGAAGCGGGCGTAACCCTTACACTACCTGATCGATGCAACATCATACCTGATGTTTTAAAGCACGTTATTCCAAACAATTTAGGAATGTTAGGTGATTTATGCCCTTTATGGATTAAAACCAGACTCTGCATCAACTATGTAATTTTCCATGGGAGTTTTGCCATGGATCCCCCTCCGGCATGCTACAGTCCAGGTGTTAGTGCCCTTGAAACAACTTTTCCATCACTATTGTGGCCAGAAAGAGTCCCTGTGAGTTTTAAAATTCACCTGCCTATTGAAGTCTATTGGGGTTTGTGAACCCAATTTTTTAGGTTCGCGACATCACTAATTGTTGTATCAATGTCAAGAATAGGCTACACCTATAGATTTTTGTCTATTTAATTTAATGACTTCAATAATATCATTATATACAGAAAGTTCAGTTTGCTATTTGCAGTACACAAACTGAGGTTTGGTTCTGCTTAGTGAGTCCAGTCTTCAGAAACAATTTTTCATGTCTCTAATAAAGTGACACGAATGACCTATTTCAGAATAAATTTCTTTTTTTTGTTATTGATATCAATAAAATTTCCAATAAATTCAGATTAGAGGTCATTTTTGTTCCAAATAGAAATATGTTGATTCACTCAGCTATTAAAAATTAACAAAATTAATGAGAGATTCATATCCATTTAATTTTCATTTTTGGGCATAATCCTTTTCACTAACCAGTTTAAATTAGATATATTATTACATTTTCCAAAAGGTTTAACATAGAAACAAAAGATGAACCCTAATTTACATTAGTGTATTAAACTGTTTTAGATTAAATTCAACTGTTGTTTAAGTCAGTCAACTGTTAATTATCACAATATGTCCCCCCCCCCCAATAATTTAAGGTGAGTATTACACTGTGTTTAAGACTTTCTTTCAAGCTTTGTTCTTTTTGGTCCATATGCCTTCTGGCTTCACACTGAAAAAAGGTGCTGCTATTATATCATGAGCACACACAATTTAAAGCATACATACTGTATATTTACTATTTTAATCTTAGGGTAAATAGTAATCAAAATTGATTTGCATTCCCCAACAAATATTTCTGAAAAACAGCAAAACTATGTATTTCTGGGGTTATAAGCAGGGAGATTTTTTTTTTAATATATGTGTTGTTTCTTTGCTGCACCTAGGAGGAGTTGCACAGCATCAAGGGCAAATACTACCAGAAAATCCAAAACATATTTCTTAATTTTCAGAAGCTCCTTTCCATCCATCCTTGTTCAAAATGTATAAACAAAAACCTG